>NC_090021.1:26460478-26761728 GCF_037176765.1 Anolis sagrei | reverse complement strand
ATAACATTCATTAGCTTATTAAGCATGCGTATAAGCATTCAAAGCATTATCTGGTCAAGCAGCAGTTTCTTAGTGTCTAGACTGGTTTTGAACATTTCCAGTTCACCCCATTCCTCATCCATTTTGTAAATATGATTTCTGTTCCATCTAATTAAACACAAGTTTCTTCCCAACTTCTGATGTGTCCCAGGAAACAGGCAAAGTGTCCCATTCCTCATCGGAGTTCTCCAACTATGGGGCCGAGTCCATTCATCACACAGACAAGGAGATTCAAGCGGACCTGGATCGCACCAGCAATATGGATGGCTCTTATCAAGAAGGCAGTGCAGACCTCAAGGAAATGCAGGCAGGAATTGAGTTTGATGTGCAGATAACACCAATTAAAGAATCCAAAAACCACAAGGAAAAGACAGTAAGTGGGAACAAATGGTTACTTACAGGAAGGAAGGTGTTGTTTGGGCAAAGTAAGGAAGCTGCCTTGAGATGAATGTCAGAAAAAGGCAATAATTTTTTTTAAGAGAGGACTCCTAATATTGCCTTTAGAATATGGTTGAAAATAGGGATAAAAAGAATATTTGGAAAATTTGTTGAAAATGTATTTCTTGGGTGTTGGGAATCTGGGGGAGAGAATATTGGATTTGGCAAAACTCTTTGCAGGTTGAGACTTAGTCTACACAAAGTTTGCACAAGATTATTTTCTGCAGAAAGCTATTTAACAAAAGAATACTATCCATCAGGAGTGCTTTGATTGTGTATTCCTGCATGGCAAAATGGTGTCGGCCCGGATGACCCATGTGGTCTCTTCCAATACTTTTTTATTAAATAACTTCAATACCTTCACAGTTCAGACTATCATCTGGACTAGATTTTACCATCCCACTAGTATGGGAGTCACTGGCTACCACTGTGCGCAAGATTCATGCAGAAAGCTGAAGAGACATCAATGTATTTTCAGCAGATTTCTCTCGGCAGTAGGATGTAAGATAAGCACCTGCTTCTCCGGTTTTAATGGATTATTTTCAGTTGCTGCCACTTGAGGATGTGGACTTGATTCTTGGAGAGATAAGAGCAACCACATGCATCCTGGACCCCTGCCCATCCTGGCTGATAAAGGAAGCCAGAGGGGGTTTGGCAGGGTGGGTGAAGGTGGTGGTTAATGCATCCTTAAAAGAAGGCAAGATTCCAGCAAGCCTAAAGGAGGCTATCATAAAACCACTGTTGAAAAAAATTGACCCCACTCAATTGAACAACTTTCGGCCAGTTTCCAATCTCTCCTTTTTGGGCAAAATCTTGGAACATGTTGTGGCCTTGCAATTCCAGGTGTTCTTGAAGAAAACAGATTACCTGGATCCAATGCAGTCTGACTTTCGGCCGGGTCATGGAACTGAAACAGCCTTGGTCACCTTAGTGGATGATCTGCGTAGTGAACTTGACAAGGGGAGTGTGTCCCTGTTAGTTCTCCTGGACCTATCAGCAGCCTTCGATACCATAGACCATGATGTCCTTCTGGGACACCTCTTGAGAATGGGTCTCAAAGGTACAATTTTACAGTGGCTCCAGTCATTCCTGGAGGGTTGCTCTCAGAAGGCATTTCTGGGGGACACCTGCTCGGCCTTGCAGTCTATGTCCTGTGAGGTCCCTCAAGGCACAGTATTGGCCCCCATGTTGTTTAATATCTATATGAAGCCACTAGAAGAGATCATCTGGAGTTTTGGAGTCCAATGTCATCTGTATGCAGATGACGTCTAACTCTATCATTCCTTTCCACCTAGAATCATAGAATCAAAGAGTTGGAAGAGATCTCATGGGCCATCCAGTCCAACCCCCTGCCAAGAAGGAATATTGCTGCTAAAGAGGCTGTTCAGGTCCTGAACTGGTGCTTGGCAGCTGTGACAATCTGGATGAGGGCAAACAAATTGAAATTGGATCCAGACAAGACAGAGGTCCTCCTGGACAGTCAAAAGGCTGAACAGAATATAGGGTTACAGCCTATGCTGGACGGGGTTACACTCCCCCTGAAGGCACAGGTTCACAACTTGTTACATCAGCACCACTGGCTGCCAGTCTGCTACCGAACACAATTCAAAGTGCTGGCCCAGTTTACCTGTCCAAACATTTCTCCCTCTATGAACCATCGAGGAGATTTAAGATCATCTGGGGAGGTCCTGCTCTCAGTCCCTCTCCTTCCCAGGTGCAGTTGGTGGGGTCAAAAGACCAAGCCATCTCAGTGGTGGCCCCTTGGCTTTGGAACTCCCTCCTCAGTGAATTAAACCAGACCTAGACAGCCTCCTTAGCAGCAGGTGGAAAGGAGTGATCAAGTTGTACATCAACTGCGTTCAGATGCCACTGAACTCCAAAACTCCAGATCAGGCCCGTAGCCAGGATTTCGTTTCAGGGGGGGGGGCTGAATTTTTTTAGGGGGGGCTGAGTCTGAGTGAAACTAGCCTAGCAAACCTTTTGTATCATTACCCCAATACCCCCATGCATATGGGATATATTGAGTATGGTGATCAGATCATGATATGAATAAACATAACAGTTTAAATAATGCACCAGTAAGGCCTTTTCGCGAACCACCATGAGAATTTCGGGGGGGGGGGGGGGGCTGAAGCCCCCCAAGGCCCCCCCCCCCGGCTACATGCCTGCCCCAGATGATCAGTAAGCCTATCCTAGCATGTTTATCTGTACTATGAAAGAGTCTTTTGTAGAGCTTAGTCTGTGTGTATGCCAACTGATGGCGATGCTATGGAATTAAACCAGTTTTCGTAGACAAGGAATATTCAGAAGTGGTTTTGCCAGTTCCTTCCTTTGAAATATAATCCACAGCACCTCGCATTCATTGGAGGCTCCTATCCATGTGCTAACCTGCTTAGCTTCCAAAACCAGATGGGATCTTTGTTGCCTTTAGGATATGTAGGAATAATAATAATAATAATAATAATAATAATACATTTTATTTGTTACAGTTACCCACCACTCCTTACAGATTGATGTAGGACACAAAACACTTAAACACATCACCATAAGATGCATACCATAAAATGTATACATTAAAACACACCACCAGAAAATACATGTATTAAAATGTATACATTAAAACACCATAAAATGTATACATTAAAACACGCCACCAGAAAATACATGTATTAAAGTGCATAATGCAAGCATTAAAATACAATACAAATACATATATTAAAACACAAATAGAATGTAAATTTAAAAGTCACTGTTTAAAACTGACTGGGTAAGCCAGTGCTAGCAGGTCGAAGTCATGCCAACATACTTTGCATTATGATAGAGAAGAGTTGCCAACAATATATTGTTCCTAGAAAAATCCATATGCCTCTGTCCCATAGCCACTTCCAGAAATTCATTTTAAAGGGTTGCAGCTCAAAGGGAACAAGGACACCTGAAGCAATAGGTGAACAAGTTTTAGCCATGCGAACCCTGGCTTCAGTATACCAATGGCTGACTTGGATAAAGACAATTGTTTCTCTGCCCTTTTGTCATTATAGGATGCAGTGATAGAGACCCCAGGCTCTTCGTTCAACCATGATGATATAATGGAGACCTTAGACAATAAGAACCAAGCTGTGCGGCTGGCAGTCAGTGCTGCAAGAGGGACCAGTACTTTGCAGCCAGAAGCCTTCTCCAGGATTGGTGAGGCCAGCAGTTTAGAGGGAATGGGTCAGCTGGGCATCAGGCATATCACAGCGACCGACCTTGACTTGGAGAAGATGAGACTGGAAGGGGCCATGACCCGGCTGAAGTACCGACAAGAGGACAACGAAAAGCAGAGGCGGCATGAGGAAAAAATGGCACGGTTGCATCTCCAGAGCAGATCTCGATCAGTAAGTGGGACAAAATTATGTGTAAACAAATAGAGTAAGCGAGTGGGTAAGAAAGAGTGTTAACTCACTCACAATTACAGGAAAAGGTGACCATGAGGTGAAGAAAAAACAAGAATTGACAATGCTTCCTTAGACAAATATTGAAAAATAAATATATCTGGAATGTGCCCGAGGAAGGGCAACCAAATGGTGAAAGGTCTGGAAACCAATATCAAATAAGAAGAGGCTTAGGGAATTGTGTATATTTAGCTTGGAAAAAAGTAGGTTGACAGCAGACTGCCATGTTTAAATATTGGAAAAGATGTCACATTGAGGAGGGAGTAAGCTTGTTTTCCGCTGCTCTAAAGACTAGGACACAGAGCAATGGACTCAAAATGCATGAAAAGAGAGTCCACCTAAACATTCGGAAGAAATTCCTGTTAGTAAGAGCAGTTTGACAGCAAAATAAGCTCCCTCTGAGAATGGTGGGGTCTCCTTCTCTGGATGCCTTTAAACAGAAGGGTCTCTTCCAGTTGTAAGATTTGGTACTGCATTGTACTACAGCCTTATTCAGTACTTCACTGCACTACATTCAATAAACTGCATTATATGAGTGTATACTGTCCATGCAATGCTGTTTTAAACTGCATCATATGGCAGTATATATGGATTTGTAATTTACAGCAAATGGAAGTAAGCTGAGGGCAGAGGGGGAAATGGGAGGTGGAGAGAGAAACTGGGACATTTAAAAAATGGGATTACAGAGGGCTGATCAGGACTGTACCTCCAAATCAGAACTGGAAGATGTAGTACAAAGTGTTGGTTTTCACCTTTAAAGCCCTACATGGTTTGAGTCCAGGTTACCTACAGGATCACCTTCTCCTGTACAATCTGCTCCGAAAACGTTGGTCCTCTGGGGGAGTAATTACTCCAGCTTGCCAGAACTCAACTAGGAGCAGTCACCAAGAAGACCTTTTCATCAGCTGCCCCACAACTGTGGAATGGCCTGCCGGAAGAGCTCCAACAACTAGATCAGCTGTCAGAATTTATGACACAATTGAAGACTCATCTCTTCCGGCAGGCCTACCCAGTCAATTTTAAGTTCTGAATTTTAATCTGCACTTTATCAGTAGATTTTGCTTGTATTTTAACTCTGTGTATTTTGTTGTATGTCTTTTAATAGCATATTATCTCTTGTTTTAATGATGTTATATCCCACCTCGAGCCAGAGAGAGACGCGGGTAATAAATTATTATATTTTTTTAAAAATGTATGTACAGGTCTTCCCCAAGTTACAAACAAGATTGGTTCTGTAGGTTTGTTCTTAAATTGAATTTGTATGTCAGTTGGGACAGATACTTTTTAAAGTGTAACACCAGCCCCATATCTATGCGTGTGTATGTGGCTTTGTATAGCACAGGGAAGTGTTAACACCCTTGAGGTGTTTGTTTTGCGTCTGTGCCCCTCTTCAGAAGATTTCACCTCACTTTCTGTCCCTGTAATCATTGGATTTTGAAAAAAAAAGGCTTGTGTGGAAACATGGATTAGTGAAAAAGCTTCAGTGGAGCAATCTTTTCCTTTTGCTAACTCTTTCAGGAGTGAATTTACCTTCCTATGGATAGGTTTCCCTCATTTTCTGTTGTCTTACCTTCGTTTGTAACTATGGGTCATTTGTAAGTCAGATGTTTGTAACTTTTAACTGCCTATTTTAATGGGACTTAATCCCTGGGTGGGCACATATTTAAACGGCCAAAGTGCAATCCTAGTTACCTTTTTACATGGACATCAGTCCCACTGATCTCCATGAAACCTACTTCTGAATAAGTATTTCTGTAAGTACATGGCACCCTTTATTTCCTTCTGTGTTAAAATCAGGACAGCTGATCCCAGGAACTACTTTATGATCCAACCTATGATTTTCTGTGATTCCCCCCCCCCCCCCCCGCCTTTCCCTCTTCCCTTCCTTTTCTTTCCTGTGTAGATTGGAGAAGAGCTTCGCGAATTACTCCAGCCTCAGAGCCAGTATGCCCTATTTTTTTTCTGCTTCATCTTTATCCACGTTATTTACACCGCCAAGGAGCTGGCTTTCTATTTTATTACCAAACACCACCTATTCTGCTTTGTCTTGTTGCTGTATTTCCTTTGCAAGAAGATCCTCTTGGATTGCAAAGGTAAAAAAAACTAATTGAGAAATAGCAACAGTTCCTCAACTAGAAAGAAAAAGGGTAAAAACAATCCCTGATGTCTTTGCATCTCCGTTCTGTCCTCTCTTCTTTCCTCTTGATATGTCTTCTTTCCTATGGTGAACAATAAATTCAAATGTCCGTGTGGTGTCTTTAGAGCCCAAGACTTTCCTCTGTTTTGAATATTAGGGTTTCCCCACTGTCATTCACGTAAAGGCTCTTTGACTTCAGCCATCATCACCACTATTAATAAACTAACCTGTGGTTTTTAAAAAATGATATCTGCATACACATGTATTTTTTAAAAAAAATTGGGTCTAGTGCATCTGGGAAATTTACCATATATTTGAGTATAAGCCTAGTTTTTCAGACCTTTTTAGGCAGAAAAAGGCCCCCTTGGCTTATACTCAAGTGAGGGTCCTAGCAGAAAGGTGTGAGGCTAAAAGAAGCCCTTGGTTCGTGTGCTGGGAGGGGAGGTTGTGTGCCTTCCTCTCCTCAGTCCTTCCCACTTCCTCCCTTCCCACCTGTTTTTTCCCCACTTTTCCAGCACCCCTTTCCCACCCCAGTTTTCCTTTTCTAGTTTCCCATTTCCTACCCCAGTCTTCACTATCCCCAGCCCTTCTCTCCCAATTTTCCAGCTCCCTTTCCATCCCAGCCTTTCCCAGGTTCTAGCCTCTCTTTCCCATTTCAGTCTTGCCCCCTTTCCCACTCCAGTTTCCCACTTTCCCAGCCCCCTTCCCCACCTCAGTCTTTCCCACTTCTCCACTTGCCCCTTCCCACTCCAATCTTTCCAGCCCCCTTTTGCACCCCAGTCTTGTCATTTTGCAATCATACTTTCCCCATCCCAATCTTTTCCAGCTGCCCCTCTTTCCCACCCCAATTTCCCCAGCTTTTCCCAATCTATCCCCTTCACACTCTAGACTGGGGTCTTTCCCACTTTTCCAGCCCCCTTTTCACACCTCAGTCATTCCTCCTTCTCCAGTTGCCCCCTTTCCACCCCAATCTGTCCTACTTTTCCAGCTACCCCTTTTCCACCTCATTTCCCCACTTTTTCAACCACCCCTTCCCATTCCAACATTTTCACGTTTCCAGTCTTTCTTTCCCACCCCCTTCCCACGCTAGTCTTTCCCACTTTTCCTTATTCATATACACACAGCATTTCCCCCCAAAATGTATAGTTAAAATAAACTATGGTGATTATTGGAAGGATACATGAGCACATTGAAGAAGGTTAGAATAATGATTTAATCAGAGTTGGTACAGTCTTATCTTAAATTACAGTTTCATATAAATATTCATAAACATTTTACCTACTGATGCCTCAATTGATGTAATTTTATTGGTCTCTATTTTTATTTTGAAATTTACCAGGAGCTGCTGCATTTCCCACCCTCGGCTTATACTCGAGTCAATAAGTTTTCCCAGTTTTTTGTGGCAAAATTAGGTGCCTCGGCTTATATTCGGGTTGGCTTCTGCTCAAGTATATACAGTACTTATATTAAAGACATGCAGCTCAAAGAAAGCAGGGGTGTTTTTTTTAGTCAATTCAAATGAGATCCTGGTTGTACTTAAAAAAAGACATTATGCATAGATATAATAGCTTGAGCATGGAAAGCTTGCTTCCTTGGACTGAAGCCTCCAGAATTCTCCAGGCAGACCAGAAGTTTCTGGGATTTTTAGCCCTAAAAAGACATGTATGGAGTTCTGAAATAGCATAATAGATGATGTTTTCAACTTTTCCAACCTGGCACATTCAGGTTATCACCTGTAACATGGGGCCAGTGGGTAAGGAAGAGGATTGGAAGTGTCACAACCAAGTAGGGATGTAGTTCTATGCTTTCTTTGAGAATGAAATTAGCTATGAATAATTTTAGGAATTTTCTTCCTGCTGCAAGATAATCTTTGCCCAGTTTGTGAAGTCTGTTCTCAGTTTGGGGGTTATTCTTCTCAAATGTGCAGTCTTTCTGGCATAGCAAACATTGTTTTCTGCACAGAAAATATTCATTGCAGAATCCTTTTGTGCATAAAAAGCACAGAATACAATGTTATCTATACCAAAAGAGTGTTAGTTTTGTATAGATACAGTGGTTCTCAACCTGTGAGTCCCCAGGTGCTTTGACCTACAACTCCCAGAAATCCCAGCCAGTTTACCAGCTGTTAGGATTTCTGGGAGTTGAAGGCCAAAATATCTGGAAACCCACAGGTTGAGAACCACTGGTAAAGAATTAGTCCCAAACTGTAAACAGTAGGATTTTCCTAGCCAGGTTTTTCCAATTCTCAAGAACCACACTTTTCAAGGATACATCAACACTGCAGAATTAATGCAGGTTGACACTACATTAACTGTCATGGCTCGATGCTATTGAATCCTGCCAGCTGTAGAGTGACAAGATTTTTGGCCTTAGTTGCCAAAGAGTACTAGTGCCTCACCAAAGTACGATTCTATAGCATTGAGCATTGACAAGAAACACCTTAATTTAGTCTTAATTACATGATTACCGTCATTTATGGTACTGATGGAGATGACTGCATTTTCTTCCCCCTTCCTTCTGGCCATGTCTTCATTTGATCCATATGGTATAATAAAGTATGTTTCCCACACCTGCGCTGGTATATGGCATTTTGATTATCTTCATTTAGTATATGTATCTCATTAAGAAGGATACTATATTTTAAAGATTTTAAACAAATCTAACTTTCTCATTCATGTGAATTTTGGGGAGTTGCAGTCTAAAATAACTTTTCTAAGTGGTACTTTCTAGCATCCCCAGACTAAAAATCTTCCTTTTACTCTTCACCCACCCAAACCTTTTTTTGGGGAGGGGGAAGCCCTTGTTATTAAAATCCTTTGGAGATGATGTGTGGAACTAAAAAAAAAATCCCTGTTAGTTTTCTGTTACCAAACTGTATCTGCACTGTTGAGTTAATGCAGTTTAACACCACTTAAACTGCCATGGCTCAGTGAATGGAATCCTGATAGTTGGAACTTGGTGAGGCACCAGTATTCCTTGGCAACCAAGCCCAGAAATTTTGTAAAATGACAACTGACAGGTTTCCATAGCACTGAACCACGGCAGTTGAAGTGTTGTTAACCTGCCTTAATTCTACAGAGTACACTTGTTTTCTGTTGCTCCAGTGACACAGACACAGAGCAACATATTCACACTACAGGAGAAAGAGATTTCCCCTTAAATATTGGAGGAAACTTCCCGACAGTAAGAGCTGTTCGACAGTGGAATAAGTGCTCTAGCAAAGTCTCCTTCTCTGGAGGTGTTTAAATAAATGCTAGATGGTTATCTGTCATGAGTGCTTTGATGGTGTCTTTCTGCATGGCAGAATGGTGTTGGACTAGATAGCCCTTGGGGGTCTTTCCAACTCGTATGATTCTTTGGCTGGAAGGTGATCATCACAGAAAGCCAGCTGCCTGCAGACTCTTCAATGAGCAGCATAGCAAAGCTGTCCAAAAAAGCGATTCCTGAGCAGCCAAAGGCAACAACAGGATCAGCAACTCTTTAAGAAAGCAAGAGAGGAAGAGGTGAAGTATCTGGTGGAAGCAGAGCCTCAAAGGAACGGATTTAAGCCACTCTTAGGCAGTGAATGGTAAAGAAGGACTCCTGGATGCCTACAATTGCCTCTATAGAGCTTCCAAGGACACGTCAGCAAAAGGTAAGTCGCATGGATCAAAAAGGCAAAGAGGAAAGGAATCAGCAGCAGCCTTGAGACAGCAGTGTCTTGCTCACCTGTCTGCCAGCCTGAGCTCAAAGTTTAAACTTGGAGCAATGCAATGGCAAAGATAGTAAGCGAAATGCTTCCAGGTTCTAATGTGGCTTTTGATGTGACCAGGGAGAGTTGAATGTTTCTTGTTCAGAAGAGGCTCCTTTATGTTCCAAAATTTGTGAAAATTAAGGAGTTTCTATACAGGTATCATGCTGAAAACTGCTCTTCATTGCCATTATTTTAGTGGCACCGGATTTTCAATTTCTTCAGGAGCCCCATGCTCTT
The DNA here is from genome assembly GCF_037176765.1 of Anolis sagrei. Classification (NCBI taxonomy): domain Eukaryota; kingdom Metazoa; phylum Chordata; class Lepidosauria; order Squamata; family Anolidae; genus Anolis; species Anolis sagrei. Next base: position 26,751,713 of record NC_090021.1, on the reverse strand, counting down.
TGCAGCTGACTGCCCTGTATGCTGTAAGGTTTGTTTTCTAGTCTACCAACTTGTAATATGAGGAAAACAACAACAATGTTTGAACCTTCAAGGTGGTTGTGATGATTACTAGGATAATTACTTAATAATTAAGATAATTCCTTAAAAGGTATATGCCAAACATAACCAGAAATGACCTGTAATTAATGCATCCAGCAATGTATATACTCATCAATCTACCAATAATGTATATCAGTGGTATATTATCATCATAGTAATCAGGGTGTGGTTTCCAGACTGTATGGCCATATTATAGCAGCATTTTCTCTGGATGTTTCACCTGCATCAGAGGCTGGCACCTTCAGAGGATCTGACTGTAGTCAAGCAATTGGAGTATGTGGCATGTCCAGGGTGGGAGAAAAGAACTCATAGTCTGTTAAGCAATGGTTCTTTTCTCCCACCCTGGACATTGTCTGGTAAACAGTAGTTCTTTTCTCCCACCTTGGATTTCCACAGGTATATATACTCCAATTGCTTGACTACAGTCAGATCCTCTGAAGGTGCCAGCCACAGATGCAGACAAAACAAGCGGAGAAAACATTAGAACATGGCCATACAGCCTGAAACCATACAAAACCCCTGTAATTCTGACCATGAAAACCTTCGACAATACATCATCATCATCGTTGTTGTCAACGATTACAATAATACTTAGCATTTATATGAAATTGATTAATAATTATGCTACATTATCTCATCCTACACATTAGTAGGGTGGGAATTTTAAAAAATGGATTACCTACAAAGTAGTAGTTAGGGTTTCTAAACTAGCACTTGACTGTCATAAATAATCATAGTATTTTTGTAGGAGTGCCAGAATCAAAATCGGAAAGGGTTCCTGTACCTTTAAAGGTTGTGTAGAATTTCACAACACACATTTTGATGCCTCAAATATACCCTGCTTCTGGGTATGTTTGACCTGCTAATTCCAAAAATAGCCCAAGTTTCTCCCCTAGTTTTTGTGATATAGAACATATGCCAAAAACCAGTCGTCATTTGCCTGCCTAAAAAAAGTCATGATAACCATATCTAAGAAAATGAAGCTGATGTGGTCTATCCAATGAAATATTCTGAATCAGTGCCCTAAAAGAACCCCAGGAACAGGTCTAAAAACCAAGATACCAAGAAATTTTGTTGTTGTTTGGCTGTGTACAGAGGCGGCTCAACCCATTACGCAAAGTAAGCATTTGCAGTATAGTAGATTTTGCCCAGAGGCACTCTTGAGGCGCTCTTGGGGGAAAATAGACCTTGACATATGCGAGTTGTAGTTACTGGGATGTATAGTTCACCTACAATCAAAGAGCATTCTGAACTCCACCAATGATGGAATTGAACCAAATATGGCACACAGAACTCCCACGACGAACAGAAAATATATATCAGTGATTGATTGGGGGGAGGGGGGCGCCAAAATACTGTTTGCTTACTGTTGAAAATTACCTCGGGCCGCCTCTGGCTGTGTAATATAATATCTCTAATAATAATAAACTTTATTTATGTCCTGCCCCATCTGCTCACAGGGAGAGGCTTAAAGGAGAAAGGCTTAAAGGAGGACTGGGAAAAACATAATAAATACTACAGGAAAGAGTGGAAGAAAGTTCCATTGGTTACTCAAAAGCAATTTGTAAAGAAACAGTGGTCTATGTATTGTCAAAGGCTTCCATGGCTGGAATCACTGGTTGTTATGAGGTTTCCAGGCTGTATGGCCGTGTTCCATGGCCATACAGTGGTCTCCTTCAAATAGGAGTCTTCTCTGATGATCGAAACCATGTTATTTTTCTGTTTAATCTTTTGCAAACTGCTGCAGCTAGAGAAAGTCTCGGAATGATTTTAATATTCTCTTTTGGGAGTTTATAAATCTTGCTCCTAATCCCCTTACCCATTAAACAAATCCTTGCATCTTACACTAAATCTCTACATTAGGATTATACATTTTAGTCTTGATGCCTTGGTTTCATATAATCCTCAGTTGTGCATCTCGAATCCACAGAATGATCTTGTAGCCTGGTGATTGTTCTGGGACTTCATGTAAACTCTAAAGGATTGTCCAAATTGGAACACTTGAGTATTGAACCAGGTCAGAATTCATGCATGCTTACAGCTACATAAAAATCATGGCATGATATTTAACATGTACATTAAATCTCTGGTAATTGTCACCTGCCAACAAAGAAACATATCAAAAAATCACATCAAAACGAGATGGGTTGTTTAAATTTTGTTATTATGGATGTATTGTTGTTGTATTTGGGCACTGAATGTTTGCCTTTTATGTTTGGAATTCACCCTGAGTCGCTTCGGGGAGATAGAGCTGAATATAAATAAAGTTTCATCATCATCATCATCATCATCATCATCATCATCAAACAATATAAAACAGCTTATACCAAATAAGAATATATAAAAAAAAATTGAACTAACAACCTTAGCAGATATAATCACATCATATACATTTACACAAAATAAAACACTTAAACCATTGGACCCATATTAAGAGGTAGGATGGTTTCCAGCAACTGATAGGCTGAGGTCAATTCCAGTGTAGACAGTATTTAATGTATCTAAACGATTGTATATCTCAAGGCGTATTAGTGATCCTTTTCACCATATGGCAGAGTGCATAGGTGAGATTTAGCAACTTTTTAAAGGCTAGGAGAGAGGGGGAAGTATTTAATTCTTTTGGGAAGAAGTTCCAGAGGTGGGGAGTGATCACAAAGAAGGCCCCTTCTCTCATTCCCACAAGCCATGCTTGAGGCAGGGGTGGGACCGAGGGCAGGGCCTCCTCCGCTGATCGCAGTGCTTGAGTTGGTTTGTAAACGGAGATACAGTTCTGCAAATAGTCTAACCCTTAACCTTTTAAGGCCGTGGTTCTCAGCTTGTGGGAACCCAGGTGTTTTGGCCCACAACTCCCAGAAATCCCAGCCAGTTTGCCATCTGTTAGGATTTCTGGGGGTTGGAGGCTAAAGCATCTGGGGACCCACAGGTTGAGAACAACTGGTTTAGGGCTTTATAGGTAACAACCAATGCTTAGTATTTAGCGTGGAAACAGATCAGCAGCCGGTGGAGCTGCCGCAGCATGGGAGTCGTCCTCTCACAATACAGCACTCCGGTTAGTAACCTGGCTGCCAATCTCTGCTCTAATTGCAGCTTCCAAACTATCTTCAAAGGCAGCCCCATGTAGAGAGCCTGGGGCTGCCTTCAAAGCCAAAGAAGCTGTCCTGATCCTAAACCAGAGTTTCTTATCAATAATGGACTGGATGAGGGCAACCAAACTGAAACTTAATCTGGACAAAACAGAGATGTGTTCCTGGTCAGTCGAAGAACCGATCAGGAAACAGAGATTCAATCTGTACTGGATTGGGTTACACTCCCCTTGAAGTCACAGGTTTTCAATGTGGATGTGATCCAGAACTGCAGAATTGATGCAATTTGACATCACAAAGAAGGCTAAATATCTCACAAAACTAGAAAACCCAGAAGCCCAGAGCATTGGATCAACGTGGTGTCAAATGGCTATAGTTCAGCATTGTGGATATACAGCTCCTGTCCCTAATCCCTTTTGCCTTGTGAATGGAGGGAGGGGGAAACCCAATGTATTATTATTATGTATTGCAATGACATTCATTCACCTAATCTCTGTGAATTTCCTATTCCAATTTAGACTGCTCGCAACCCTATGTCACCCTCATCACCCAGGTTTGACTGCAGTCTTTAGCATCAGCTAATGGTGTCCTTTTGGTGATAACATCCTGCAATCACGAAATCTAATAGTGCAAGGCTACCCCTGCAGCTGTGGAACTCCCTTTCCTGGGAAGGTTGCCAGAAACCAAACTTGGCTGATTCCCAGAAGCACCACGGGATGCCTTTATGCTGGCAGCTCTTAACAGTTACAGTTAAGCAGGTCAGGGGCACTTCTAATTAGGACTCAGTCAGAAATGATCAGTTAGCTTCAGTGCTGTTTCCCACTGAAATAATAGTGCACATATGCACACGCACCAGCCTTTCTTATACTTGCCAGAATTGCCTTGGTGAGTGGAACTCATTGCCTGAGCCAGAAGGAAGAAGGGAAGAACAAAGACAAGGAAAGGCTGGGGAACTGTCGGCTGTTCAGACTACAGCTCCCATCATGTCACCAAACTGTCTGGGCTGATCAGCCTTGATGAGAACTAGAGTTTGAGGACGTCAACAAGTTCCCCAGGTCTAAAATAAGAATAGAGCTATTCTAAATCAAGTCAACACATTTGTAATTCAAAGTAATTTAATGGGGCCATTATAATTATGGTTTACCATTCACTTAGACTTTTGCTGCATTTTCCCCTACTTTGCTGCATTTTCCCCTACATATTCTTCATCTATCATACTTTATCAGGAACAGTCTTGTTTAATTCTCTGCCATTTCAGCTACTGCTTTAAAGTCCTAGTTTCTCTTCCCCTCGCTCACTTTCTTCTTTTGATCTCAGCTTTACTTGAACTGCTGTAAAATGAATTGGAAGTATCGATGTAGCTTGCAATCTGTTAACTTAGCAGGGAAGAGAGAGGAAGGGACAGCATCTTACCTTCCAAGCAGGCTTGGGACTTTATCACACCAGCCTGTTGTCTTGCCTCAGTTGCGTTGGTGTAAGGGCCCTTCCACACAGCCACTTAACCCAGAATATCAATGCAGGAAATCCCACAATATCTGCTCTGAACTGGGTTATCTGAGTCCACACTGCCATATATTCTAGGAGCATATAGAAATTGGTAGAAATGGAGGAGAACTTATATATGATGAGGTCCATTGCTGATATATGATCAAACAAAAGTATGGCTGGTCCATTTATTTATTTACTATATTTCTACCCCACTCTATCTCATCCCATTGGGAACTCAGAGAGGCTTCCAATTCTGGCAATTATTCAATGCCACATTAACAATACATAACACAAGTAAAACCATTAAAACATATTAAAACATAGCACCAATCTCATAATCATTGTCCATGCCGCTTCACTTATATGAGTACTGTGAAAGTGTATTGCACTATAATTATGCTACTCCTCAAACGCCTGATTCCACAGCCAGGTTTAAACTTTTTTTCTGAAGACCAGGAGGGAGGAGGCCGATCTAATCTTAATGGGCAGGGAGTTCCACAGCCAAGGGGCCACCACTAAGAAAGCCCTGTTCCTCATCCTCACCAGTTGCACCTGCAAAGGAGGTGGGACCAAGAGCAGGGCCTCCCTGGTTCGTAGAGGGGGATACATTCGAACAGGTAAGCTGGGCCAGATCTGTTTTCATTTGGCCATAAGAATTTGTCTTAGAACCCTCTGAACATTGAGTTCACCTTTAAGCAACTTCTAAATTGTATCACTATGACTTTTGTTGACTTGAGTTTCTGCCCCACTCACACAAGGAACTTGATAGAAAGCACCATGAAGTCATGCTCGTGTCAGCGCTAGTCAACTGCAATGAAATCACTAAAGCATTGCTGTTCATTTATGATGTTCAGACATACTAACAAAACTCTCTGTTCCTCGAGTGTAGGAGCCTTTTCTGTAATTTAGGGATCATTGTAAAAGGGTAAAAGAAAATGCCTCTTACAGCTACCTGCTCTTTATTTGTGGATATGGACCATCATCCAGCAATACTAGATATCTGCATGAAATTTATAATACAGACCATTAGCCAGAAAGCTGATGCAGTGTGCACAAAGCAAGTCTACATAAGCAATTGATATCCTTCAATTCTTCAGTATTCAAAATGTGAGTATGGAAAAGCAACATAAGGCAAAACACATTGCTATGTGTTTCATATTCATTCTTTCTCCCTGTGATCTCTGTATTGTTGTCATGATGTATATTATTTTTATGTATATATTCATCAACAGTTAATGTTTATGCAGACACTTGGAAGAAGCTAGGAGCTGCACCCACGGCCTAAATAGAACTCTGCATGACAATTTTCCACATTCATACATGCTTACATAAATTTAAAACTCTACTGATTTTTCTTCTTTTAATCTCAATTATATCTACTGACAACTCTTTGTTTGTTTTATCTTATTTTCTACTTTCCAAGGGATATTTGGGGATCTTTTGTTGGGAGGTGTTAGCTAGCACTGATTGATTCTTGTCTGGAATTCCCTCCTTTTTTAGTGTTGTTATTTATTCACAGTCCTGATTTTAGATATTTTTTAAAAAAAAATACTGGTAATATTGAGGCCTGGAATTGTGGGAGTTGAAGTTCAAAACACCTGAAGGGCCGAAGTTTGCCCATTCCTATGTTATAATCATTAGTAGTGAAAAAAACAGCTTTTTATTAATGCTATTTATGGCTGGAGTCCTGCTTGAGAAGTGATTTTTTTTTAAAAAAAATTAATGGGATTTCCTTCCTTGTAAACACTTATAGAAAGACACTGTGAAGTTATAATCTTTACAATATCTCTGTGAGTGTTAATGGCTCGTGTCTAAGATAGGAAACAGATCTGTATTATGAGTGAGGGAATTTTGCATTGTGTTGCTATGCAGTTTTTAACTATTCAAAAGTGCAGTAGCAGAGAAGAGGTACAAGCTGCAAAGGGTGACCGAAAAATGCCGTTTTCTGTTGTAACACTTTTGTTCTCACTTTCTGACAAAGTGCAAATTAATTCAGAGTGAGACTTCAGGGTGGTTGCAAGGAGCACTACAAGAGGACAGGAAAGGTCTACAGCAGCATTGTACCGCAGTGGAAAATGGAAGGGAGGGATGATTGTTCAAGATTAGATCATCAACAGCAAGGGGATTCTGCCACAAGCTTTGATGGCATTTTAATATTACCTCCTTCATCAACTTGTTATAGCTGCTTTCTGAAGTCATCAGTACTTCTGTAACCAGGTGGATTAAACAATGCCTGAGGACTTTATCACACAAACCCATTACTTTACTACAGTCACATTGTCACTGATAGCAATACAGACTCCATTGAGCACCCTTGATATCGCAACATTCTTCATTTCTTCGGCAGCACCGATCCATCAATTTGTGGTCATGTGATCATAACCTTTCCTTCCTGCACTACTGCATTTAGAATCATAGAATCATGGAATCATAGAGTTGGAAGAGACCTCATGGGCCATCCAGTCCAACCCCCTGTCAAGAACCAGGAATATTGCATTCAAAGCACCACTGACAGATGGCCATCCAGCCTCTGTTTAAAAGCCTCCAAAGAAGGAGCCTCCACCACACTCCGGGGCAGAGAGTTCCACTGCTGAACAGCTCTCACAGTCAGGAAGTTCTTCCTCATGTTTAGATGGAATCTCCTTTCTTGTAGTTTGAAGCCATTGTTCCATGTCCTAGTCTCCAGGGAAGCAGAAAACATTTTCAGAGATGGAAGAATCTGACAATTTGCATACTAAGTCTTGGTTAAACAGAATATTTGACTGTTTCCTTTAATGGAAAAACATTTCTCACAGATGTCAGTTGGCCAGAGGCCAAACTAAAAAGGACAGCTTCACTATGATTTGATTCTCATTTACTATACTACATACCAAAACACAGTCTCAACATTCAGCTAGTCTAGTCGTGGCTGACTCGGGGGGGGGGGGGGGTGCTCATCTCCAATTCTAAGCTGAGGAGCCGACGTTGTCCGTAGATACCTCCAAGGTCATGTGGCCAGCATGACTGCATGGAGTGCCATTACCTTCCCGCCAAAGTGATACCTATTGATCTACTCATATTTGCATGTTTTTGAACTCTTAAGTCGGCAAAAGCTGGGGCTAACAGCGGGAGTTCACCCTGCTCCCCGGATTTTGGTCAGCAAGTTCAGCAGCTCAATGGTTTAACCCACTACACCACCAGGCAACCCGAACTGTAAATAGTATTAATTTAAGTTAGCCCTCATTTAGATTTAACAGTATAACTCCAGATAAGGCCTTTTGCTGATGGTACTTACAACAGTCAGCCCTTTACATTCACTGGGGTCAGGGTCAGAAGACCCCCAAGAAAGGGGAAAACTGCAAATAAAGAAATTGCTAGGAATTTATAAGTTCAGCACAACACTGTGGTCAAATTCAGCTGAAAAAATGGTCACAGAATTGCACTGAAGAACCTGGAAATTCCTAGAGAGGTGTTTGCTCTAGGAGCCTTTAGGTGTTGTTGTTGTTCATTCGTTCAGTCACTTCAAACTCTTCATGACCTCATGAACCAGCCCACGCCAGAGCTCCCTGTCGGCCGTCACCACCCCAGCTCCTTCAAGGTCAAGCCAGTCACTTCAATGATTCCATCCATCTTGCCCTTTAGGTCTTCAAGTGTAATGGAGAAAGTTGGCATGGAGGACCTAGAGATCCATTGAGATAACAGTTTATTACTTTTTGCATGAATTCTTTCTTTTTCTTTTCTCTCTTCAAAGGAATTGTTTTATGTTATTTCCTGATTTTGTGTCTGGCCTTTCTCCTAAAGAGCCCAAGGCAGCATAAAACATGGTTCGTCCTCTCTCCAGCTCTCTGCATTAATTTCTACAAGAACCCTGAGCTAGAGCGTGAGTTGAGTGTTACTCAAGGTCATGGCTCAATCAGGCCTGACCTTCCAAGTCCTCAATCAAACTATTTCATGATAGACTCTCACTTATTTTTTTTTCTTTTCAAATTGCCTAGAGTATTATTTCAGAAAAGAATCTGGAGAAGAAATCTTACTCCTCCGCCCACACAATATGCACACACTCATACCACCCACTGCCAATTTCAAACACTGGATCCGTTCTTTCTCCATTGCTCCCGCTTTGTCTTTGGCACGTAGAAACAGCTGTAAGAAACAGCAGGAGGCCGGGCCTCCCACTGCAAGTTAAAGTCACATGAGGAATAAGAAGATTCAGACAGCTGAAAATCCCAGGGTCTAATCTTGCATTGCACTAAGTGCTGGGGGGATCCAGGCTATATGGAAACCAAAGCATTCCATTCTAAAAGGGATTTTTAAGCACCATTCAGAATCCAACCAGGAACAGCATGAACAGACTGGAGATTTTTTTCTGAGCTTGCATGAAGTAGTGGTTTGAGTGTTGGATTGCAACTCTGAAGTAGTTGTTTATTCATTCAGTTATTTTCGACTCTTTGTGACCTCATGGACCAGCCCATGCCATTGCTCCCTGTCGGCCATGGCCATCCCCAGCTCCTTCAAGGTCAAGCCAGTCACTTCAAGGATAACATCCATCCATCTTGCCCTTGGTCGAGCTCTCTTCCTTTTTCTTCCATTTTCCCCAGCATCATTATCTTCTCCAAGTTTTCCTGTCTTCTCATTATGTGGCCAAAGTATTTCAACTTTGCCTCTAATATTCTACCCTCCAGTGAGTAGTTGCACATTATTATTATTATTATTATTATTATTATTATTATTATTACTTTATTTGTACCCCGCTAGCATCTCCCGAAGGACTCGATGTGGCTTACAAAGGCTAAGGCCTCAACACACAATACAACAATACAAAACCTAGGCAAATTAAAAACAATTAAAGCAATATAAACAACAAGCAATAAACAATACACTAAGACACAATAAAACTGGGCCAGGCCAGAGTAATGGGTACAGGATTAAAAGTGCTGATGTGACAGGTGGTATATAAGGCGTATAGGGCAAGTGCAGTGTGCGATGTGCAGCAATCTTAGTTCTAATAAAGTGCTTATGGGACTTGGTATTGGAGATTTCCTATTCTGGGAAGGCACATCGGAACAGCCAGGTCTTCAAGTTCTTTCTAAAGACTGCCAGTGTAGGGGACTGTCTAAGATCTTTGGGGAGGGTGTTCCAGAGTCGGGGGGCCACCACAGAAAAGGCCCTGTCTCGTGTCCTCACCAAACACGCTTGCGACGCAGGCGGGATCACGAGCAGGGCCTCTCCAGATGACAAAGTGAACGCATGGGTTCGTAGACGGAGATGCAGTCATGCAGGTAGGATGGTCCCAAACCGTTCAGGGCTTTGTAGGTAAGCACCTGCACCTTAAATTGGGCTCGGAAAATAAACGGCAGCCAGTGGAGCTCCTTGAACAGGAGGGTTGACCTCTCTCTGTAAGGGGCCCCAGTTAACATCCTGGCCGCTGCCCGTTGGACCAGTTGGAACTTCCGAGCCGTTTTCAAGGGCAGCCCCATGTAGAGCGCATTGCAGTAGTCCAATCTGGAGGTGATCAAGGCATGGACCACCCCGCCAGATCAGCCTCCTGGAGTTATTATTTCCTGGAGTATGGACTCTAGGGACAAGGTTTCAAATCCTCGCTCAACCATAGAAACCCATTGGGTGACAAGTCACACACTCTCAGCCAAAGAAGATTCTGTGACGATAGAATCAACTTAAGAGTAATGAGCAGCTTGAAGGCACACAGCAACGATATGATGACAAGATTGAAACAAGAGATTTTAAAAGTTACTTTTTGGATTGCAACCACCAGACTTCCTTGAACCAGCATAGCTTTCTGGCTGGTGATTCTAAGACCTAAAATTCCAGAAAGTATACCTTCAAATGGAATATGAGGCCAAGATTTCTCCTAATGCCAAAATTGACCCAGGCCAACTCTGCTCTTGATTTATAACTTGTCTATGCTTGTTTATGCTGGGATTATGTCTCGACCAGGAGAAGGCAAATTCTACTCCAAAAGTGCATCTACCCTGTGTTACAGTATATGCATGTATATGACTAAGTTTTTGTAAGAATCATCTCTCCTGTGTGTGTGTGTGTGTGTGTGTGTGTGTGTGTGTTGAGGAAAAACACCTGGATAATTGAAGCAATCAAACTTGAACCACTCCGTGAATTGAGTATAACATGAGGAGTGTTACTAATGGATTTACTAATGGGACTTACTGAACCACTTTCTTCAAGACTTGTCTCCTTGCACCATTGAGGAAGAAGAAGGTGCATGGATTTAATGCATAGGACTTTGTGTGAGTTTTATTTCTGCAAATGGACTGAGTTATTTTCAAAGCTGGATATTTTTGTGAAGCTGCTTATTTAACTCTGTTACTTAAGCATAAATTTTGTTTTTCCCATTTACTTGGCTCATATTTACTCTTTGCGGATGAACAAAGGGCTGGGAAGTCTGGACAAGACTGCACGTTTTCTGGGTTAGCTTTCATATCAACCGCAGCACCCTGTACTATTAATGCAGCTTGACACCATTTTAACTTTTAGGGAAAAAAATAGCATTCATAATCTTTTTGAAAAGAAAAATGATGTCATATCCTTTTGGCAAATGTGAATCTCCATGGACATCTGGAGACCACCTTTTGAAAATCACTAGTCAAGGAAAGACATTACCTTGTTAGAAATCAACCCTTTGAAAAAGTGATGTTCACAAGCATTCATGTAATGGCACTCAGGTAACTCAGCTGTTAGACTGATAAACCATATCTTGAACTGCCAGGGGCAAAGACATGCCACTGCACAAAAATATACTTAACCAGCAAAGTTTTTAAATGTTTCTTTAAATTTGAAGTTGAAATTGCAGTTGCTCAAAACATATACTCTTTCAGAAAACCTCTTATTTTAGAAAATATGCACTCAGAGAAAAAAAACAAAGTCTTATTTAAAAAGTAGCATATCTTGTTTACTCACAAACATCTTGTATTAATTGAGCATACAGGCAAATTTATAGATAGGATGTAGTTTCTCTGTGTTGAGAACACAGGCCATCATTCTTAATCAATAGTCAATAGTCCAAAGCCTTAAAGTACACATCTTACGAAAGTCCAAACTGTATAATTGTACTCCCTGCTTCTCAAAGCAAACATATAGTAAAGTGTTCCTGCATAAGTCTAAATGCAAACTGCTTTCACCAAAATCCAAAAGCTTACTGCATCCACCTCCACTGAGGTGTAAAGCAAACTGCTAACATTGAAGACGAAAAGCATACTCATAACAAAATTGAGTCTTGAGTCTGAACATGCTCAGTACAATCGCATGTCTGGAGTGCTTCCCACACATAGGTAAAGTCAAACTGGCAAATCAATATATATATGCAATACAGGTTAGCAAATATATACATTAACAAAGAAATAGTGAAAGTTTGGAAGGTTGCTATTTCCAACATTAAGTGCCATGGCTTAATGTTGTGGAATCCTGGGAGGTTTGTATGATGAGGCTTCCACACTCTTTGGCAGAGAAGACTGCAAACCTTGTAAAACTGCAAATCCCAGGATTCTATAGTACTCAGCCATGGCATTGAAAGTGATGTCAAACTGCATTCATTCTATAGTGTAGATGCACTCCAACAAAAAGGTTTCGCTTCTGTTTTTATGCAATTCATTCTTTTTCTGGTTGTGGAAAAGAGGTAGGTGCCCATATGGCAGTGGTTCTCAATCTTCCTAATGCCGCAACCCCTTAACGTAGTTCCTCATGTTGTGACCCCCAACCATAACATTATTTTTGCTGCTACTTCATAACTGTAATTTTGCTACTGTTATGAATCGTAATGTAAATATCTGATACACAGGATGTATTTTTATTCACTGGACCAAATTGGGCACAAATACCTGATATGCCCACATTTGAATACTGGTGGGTTTTGGCGGGGGTGGGGGGTGATTTTGTCATTTGGGAGTTGTAGTTGCTGGGATTTATAGTTAACCTACACTCAAAGAGCATTCTGAACTCCACCAATGATGGAATTGAACCAAATTTGGCACACACAACTTCCATGACCAATAGAAAGTACTGGAAGGGTTTAGTGACCATTGACCTTGAGTTTTGGAGTTGTAGTTCACCTATAACCAGAGAGCACTGTGGACTCAAGCAATGATGGATCTGGACCAAACTTGGCACAGATACTCAATATGCTCAAATATGAACACTGATGGAGTTTGGGGAAAATATACCTTGACAGTTAAAGCAATGGTATTCCCTGTAGTCACCTACGGATGTGAGAGCTAGACAATAGGGAAGGCTGAGCGAAGGAAGATAGATGCTTTTGAACTGTGGTGCTGGAGGAAAGTTCTGAGAGTACCTTGGACAGCGAGAAGATCCAACCAGTCCATACTTCAGGAAATGAAGCCTGACCGCTCATTGGAGGGAAGAATAGTAGAAGCCAAGATGAAGTACTTTGGCCACATCATGAGAAGAAAGGAAAGTTTAGAGAAGACAATGATGCTGGGGAAAATGGAAGGAAAAAGAAATAAGGACCGACCAAGGGCAAGATGGATGGATGGCATCCCTGAAATGACTGGCTTGACCTTGAAGGAGCTGGGGGTGGTGACGGCCAACAGGGAGCTCTGGCGTGGACTGGTTCATGAAGTCACAAAGAGTCGGAAATGACTGAAGGAATGAATAACAACATACCTTGACATTTGGGAGTTGTAGTTGCTGGGATTTATAGTTCACCTACAATCAAAGAGCATTCTGAACCTCACCAATGATGGAATCGGGCCAAACTTCCCACACAGAACTGCCATAACTAAGAGAAAATAATGTGTTTTCTGATGGTCTTTGGTGACTCCTTTGACACCCCCTCATGACCACCCCTGGGGTCTCGACCCCCAGGTTGAGAAATGCTGCTATACTCCAAAGCCTTGACCAATGGAAATCTCTGTCTCTGATTTCACTAAACCATTAATTGTTTTCCAGGGCTAGGAAGTTGGTCTTTTAAAGAAGTATTATTAACTACTTTTTATCCTGCCCTTCCTCTGTAAAGCTCAGAGGAGACATGTGCTTAACTCCCTTCCTATTTTAGCCTCGCAATAACCCTGTGAGTGGTATTAGGCCAATACTAAGTCTAGATAAAACACTTCCTTTGAAGCACTGTGGGAAATGTAAAGGGTGGCAATGTTTGGCTGCACATGGTACTCCATGAGAGAGAATAACCCCAATGGGGCATCAGTTGTAGACCAAGGATACCAGCTGGGAATATCCACACCGCTAGACCATGACGGTACTCTGATGTGGCATGCATTTCCATCTGTTCCTCGTTGGGAGAAGCAAAGATGACTGTGAAAAAGATCAGAGGAATCAAAGGAACGAGAGTGTCCAAGCTTTCTGGAAAGGATGATGATTACAGTGAATGAGCTAATGGGTCTCGTCATCTTTATCTTGGATTGTTTCAGTGTGGTTTATCACATGGTTTCACAGCAATTCTGGCATTGGGATATCGAAATACATTCTGAGGTCATACTTGATGGAATAAGCAGCCCCACAGAGCTGCAACTAGAGAAGAGCAAGAAATAATTACTATGCTTGTAACTGATGGAATAAATATTTCAGATACAATAGGCCTTGCAGAATCATTTACTTTAATGTCTGCTACATCACTCTTCTTTGTCTGTCGTCTACCTGATCCATATAATAGTCATTACGCAATTTTACGCAAAACAGCAGTAATTTGGCCTGTGTAATATGGCAAGCAAGTATGATTTTTTTTCCTGCTGGTAAAATGTTTCAGGGGTGCAGCATTTACCTGTTTTTGGTTTGTTTGTTTTTTCCTTTGGATGATACTCACTAAAGGATTACTGGAAATGTATAATATTTTCATTTATTTACAGATGTACAGGAATGTAAAAACAGGACTCACAAGTTACTGAGATTTTGACTGAGAAAAGTTGAGGGCATACTACTCAGCATACAAGGTCTCCCTTTGGTGTAAAATGCCAAGTACTTGGGTTGTGTTTTCTGCATTTTTCGCAAAAGTGTCTTTCCATCTAAGCACATGTGCACAAACACAAAAGGATAGGCTATAAACCTGTCCAAATGCTTCTATTTTCCCCAGTCCATTCAACAAAGTACCATATCTGTTGTCAAATTTTTCACATGTTCAGAAGTGCCCAAAAGTGCTCTTGAAAATGCACGAAATACCTCCAAGATCAACATTCCCTCATGTCTTGCCACATTGTAGAAAGGAGGGTTTGGGAGGTAGGACCATTTTTCTGTTTACATCATGGACAAACATATCCAGATTTAGAATAGTCAAAGGCCTAATTTAAACACTCTAATAATAGAAATCTTACACCTTTACATCTCATAAGAAGGAGCCCCCAGTGGTGCAATGGGTTAAACCCCTGTGCCAGCAGGATGCTGACCAACAGGTCAGCAGTTCAAATCCGGGGAGAGTGGGTTGAGCTCCTTCTGTCAGCTCCAGCTCCCCATGCAGGGACATGAGAGAAACCTCTCACAAGGATGGTAAAACATCCCCTGGGCAACATCCTTGCAGACGGCCAATTCTCTCACCACAGAAGTAACTTGCAGTTTCTCAACAGTTTCTCACTTCTGACAAGGAAAAATTATCATAAGAAGTCAAGCTCTATGAGGAAGCAGAGCTTTCAAAACTGTGTTGCTATACATTAGTGTCTCTGCTGCAGTGTGTAGGTGTGTTGCGCAAAAGTAACTAGACACCTCTGAAGCTCTGTGAATTAAACAATAAATCATATATTTTAAGTATATATAAATGATGAGTTTTCAAGAGATATGCTGTGCCTCCATGCATTTGTTTATTACAATTTATGTATGTGTCTGTAACTCTTATAAGACATTGATTTAACATCCAGGTTGCTAGCAAAACTGAATTGCTGTGTTGTGAAATGATTCATGTCTAAAAAGTGTGTCACCGACATGAAATGTTTGGAAAGTTCTGATCTAGAGTGCATATGAGCACTAAAGTGTGTTGACTTTTTGCTTAGAATCATAGAATCACAGAGATGGAAGAGACCAAAAGGGCTATCCAGTGCAACCTCCTGCCATGCAGGAACACAATCAAAGCATTCCTGAAAGATGGCCAACCCGCCTCTGTTTAAAGACCTTCAAAGAAGAAAATTCCACCAAAATACCTCTGAGGCGACATATTCCATTGCCAAATAGTTCTTTCTAATGTTTAGGTGAAATCTAGTTTCCTGCAATTTAAATCAATTGCTCTGGGTCCTAGTCTCCGGAGCAGCAGAAAACATGCTTGTCCCTTCCTTAAGGGTCACCTGACCCATAAGGAAATGCCAGAAAAAATGCCATCAAAGGAGGGAGCTTAGGAACAAAGCTCTTTGGCAAGCCTCCAAGATGTTGAAGATAGGAAATGCCTATATATACCTCTACCTATGTATAATTGTCTGTCTTGTCAGTGTATAAACAGCATTGAAATGTTTGCTGTATCTGTGTTCTGTGAAAAGCCCTGAGTCCCCGTCAGGGAGAGAAGGGAGGAATATAAATACTGTAAATAAATAAATAAGGAACACCAGAACATGGTCAGGGTTGCGCAAGTTATAGTGAAGAAGAACATAGAAGCTGAGAGAGTGTTTCAGTTTTTCTTAAGGGCAGAGCCAGACAGGCCTTTATCCCAGGAGAATCCGTGTTTTAAAAACCTGGATTTTCCTGTGGCCCGTCCACACCCACCCCAGAAAGTGTGCACTTTCTGGGGTGGGTGTCCAGATGCTTTCATAACACTGTCCCACAAGAACATCTGGAGGCCCTACCCCCCTCCCCCAAAGCCCCCAGACCCCTTAGAAAAGTAATGAAAACTTACCCGGCCTCCATTACAGGCTTCGGCCAGCTCTCCCGGCACGTAGAAATGACACACCAGGAGAGCCGGGGGGGCGGCGGCAATTATTTAACCTGGTGAACTATGGGAATACTGTCTTGACTGCAGTATTCTGCAGTCTAGAACCGGAAATAGTGAGTTTATCTCACACTTTCCAAAAAGGAAACAGCTTGGGTGTGATCCTGGACTCCTCGCTAAGCTTGGAACCCCAGGTCTCGGCGGTGTCCAGGGGAGCATTTGCACAACTCAAACTTGTGCACCAGCTGCGCCCGTACCTTGGGAAGTCGGACTTGGCCACGGTGGTCCACGCTCTGGTCACATCCCGGATTGATTACTGCAACGCGCTCTACGTGGGGTTGCCCTTGAAGACGGCCCGGAAGCTTCAGATAGTCCAGCGCTCGGCAGCCAGGTTGCTAACAGGAGCGGCACTCAGGGAGCACACCACTCCTCTGCTGAGCCAGCTCCACTGGCTGCCGATCCGCTACCGGGCTCAATTCAAGGTGCTGGCCTTGGCCTATAAAGCCCTAAACGGTTCTGGCCCCGCTTACCTCTCCGAACGCATTTCCGCCTATGAACCGACTAGAACATTAAGATCGTCTGGGGAGGCCCTGCTCTCGATCCCGCCTGCGTCACAGGCGCGCTTGGCGGGGACGAGAGACAGGGCCGTCTCAGTGGTGGCCCCTCGGCTATGGAATGCCTTGCCAGCAGACATCAGACAGGCACCTTCGTTGCTGGCGTTTCGGAGAATGGTCAAGACCTGGCTTTACGAACAAGCGTTTGGCTAGGCAATGCAACTAATTAAGGAAGACGGTAACTGAACATAGGAACGGCACAATGACTATGAGAATGGATCTGACTTTAACGGAGGCGTTATATATGTTATTTGTTGATTTGTCTGTCTGATGTTAATTGTTGTGGAGCGACGTTGTCGTCCCGGTTGTTGTATTGCTGTGTTTTAATTGCACTGTAAACCGCATTGAGTCGCCTGTCAAGGGCTGAAAAATGCGGTATAAAAGTGAAGCAAATAAATAAATAAATAAATAAATAAATAAACCCACAACCTAATTAATTTGCTGCAAACCAGGGTTTTCCTGGTTTGTAGTGAATAAATTCAAGACTGATACCGCAATAAAGATACTGTCTGGATGGGCCCCAAGACAACTGGGAAAAGCAATTTTCCATCACCTTCTCTCCTCTCTCTCCAGCTGAGTTAAACTGAGTGCAAATTCCTTTGAATTCTCTTTGAATTCAGTTTGCAGCCATGGAAGTAAGCTGAGAACAAAGTGAAAAGGGGAGAGGAGGAAAGAGAAACTGGGGTCAAGGTGAATCATGAAGTCTGTACCACAAGACTGGATGTTATGGGGTGCCTATATTAATGACCAATCTTATCACACAGTTCCATAGTGCCACCAATGCATCAAATGAATTGCCAGCCCTTTGTGCCAGAAAATGCCATAGAGCATTCAGGACTTGTTCAGATCCCATATGACTCCAAAGGAAGACCACTTTAATAAATCATGCAACCTATTTTCAGGCTATGAATGATGGGATCTGTGGATGTAGAGGGCTAACTCTAAGTAGAGAGAGGAGAAGGAAGAAAGAAAGAAATAGAATTTACAGAGAGCATTTCAATCTTATGCATCCTTTCGTTTTTCTCTATTTAGTTGCCACTACTCACAAGTAAAGATACAATATACTGTAGCTTTAAAATGTGGGTTTAATCTCCATTTCGTGAGTTTCTGTCACACGCAAAAAGTTTAGTTTAAAAATAGGCATATAATCCCCTCTGCAATCATCTCCTCTTATCTGTAGCTCATGCCAGCCTAATAGGAGGTTCTGGCCAAGGCAGATACTGTTATTAAAATGTATTTTAAATATAAAGGGCTTTTCAAAGGTACTCCACCTCATGTTGAACATTAGCTCCCATAGTTCAATAATCTTTTAAACCACACAGAAAGCTGCACTCAGAAAAGTAATTTTTGGGAGTACATCTCCAAGAAAGCCACCTGATGCCTGGGGAATTTCCGAGAGTTTCAGACCCAAGTTAGGACCTCATTCCAATGGAGGAGGGAAAGCAGGGGGAAACGTCTTCTAAATGTGGCACTTGGTAGCCTTCCATTTCCAAAGGAAACTGAGAATTTAACCATAGTTCCCATCCCACCTAAAAATACAGCAGTTGCCATCGCACTTTAAGATGGCTTGTTTCAACTGTTTCTATATGAAGTGAAAGCAGTGACGCTGATTGTTCCCTGGCTTCTTAAGGCTCTGTTTCTCTTCACTTTAAAGATGAAATCCACCAGAAGCAGTTCCGTGTTTTTTGATAGTCTCCATGAGACTCATCTTTAAAGTGAAGAGAAACAATAAAATGATGAATCCCCCCGCTTCCCACCCACCCCCCAAGGGATGAGGTCTTTAATGAATCATGGGAATTGTAATTTCACAAGATCTTTAGCCTTCTTAGTCAAGAGTGCTAGTGCCTCATCAAACTAAACCTCCCAGGATTACATAGCACTGAGCCATGCCATTTACAGAGGTGTCAAGCTGCATTAATTCAACAAAGTAAATCAGTAGTCAGAGGTGGCCCTAGGTAATTTTCAATGGTAAGCAAAAAGTATTTTGGTGTCCCCCCCCCCCCCAACCAATCACTGATATATTTTTTCTGTTCATGATGGGAGTTCTGTGTGCCATATTTAGTTCAATTCCATCATTGGTGGAGTTCAGAATGCTCTTTGATTGTAGGTGAACTATACATCCCAGTAACTACAACTCGCAAATGTCAAGGTCTATTCCCCCCCCCCCCCCCAAGAGCGCCTCAAAAGCACCCCTGGGCAAAATCAACTATACTGCAAATGCTTACTTTGCGTAATGGGTTGAGCCGCCCCTGTCAGTAGTTCTTAACCTGTGGGCTGCGGACCACCAGTGGGTTGTGAGGATGAAAATCTGATCCATGAGCTTCCTTCCTCTTTATTTCTTGTATTTTATTTCCGCTCCTTTCATGTTGTCTGCCACTCCTTCCCTGTCACTGACCATGGCATATGTTCTGTATAAGAAACCAGAGCCGATGTGGTCTATTCAATGCAATTTTCTGAATCAGCACCTCAAACCAAATCTAAAGTTGACCAAAAACTGATTCATAACCTTTTGGTACTAATGTTGGAGAGTGGTCCCTGGTCAAAGTGGTCCCTTGTCAAGTGGTCCCTGGTCAAAATCATCCCTGGTCAAAGTGGTCCTTGGTCAAGTGGTCCCTGGTCAAAATCATCCCTGGTCAAAGTGGTCCCTGGTCAAGTGGTCCCTGGTCAAAGTGGTCCCTGGTCAAAGTCGTCCCTGGTCAAAGTCATCCCTGGTCAAAGTGGTCCTTGGTCAAGTGGTCCCTGGTCAAAATCGTCCCTAGTCAAAGTCATCCCTGGTCAAAGTCATCCCTGGTCAAAGTGGTCCCTAGTCAAAAAAAGATTGGGAACCACTGATGTAAATAGACTCTAAGGACAAATCAGAGGATTGACCCCCTTAAATAAGTTTGTGTGAACCATGCAAGGAAATGGCTGGGCTACATTGCATCCAGATATTTTCTGTGTATGCATGCATTCTTTTATCACACAGACACAAGTCAGGAATCCTTTGAATATTCCTGCATGGCAGGGAGTTGAACTGGATGGATTTTGTAGGCTCTTCCAGCAATATGACTGTAGTGGCTTTTGAGAGCCAAATGGTATCGTGGTTTGGCCAGTGGACTATGTTATTTGGCTTAAGATTTTTTGGCCGGAGTCCATTTCTCCTAAAGCTTAATGAGGTATTTTTTTCTTTCAGGTGCCAGTGAGTGCTGGCATTGCATTTTCCAATGACCTCAGAAGCTGAAGACAAAGAGGAAATTGGAAGAAAGGAAAGAAACTGTGGCATGTGTGTCCATTTGGCGAAGAACTTGGAAAAGTTGCTTTTGTGATATACACCACTTCAAATTCTAGAGGCAGCATGGCCAATGTTCATACTATATTGGCTGTGAAGTTCTAGGTGTTGTAGCCTGAAAAAGTAACTTTTCCAAGTTCTGATTTCTCCTTTTGGAAGCAATTGGTTTAAATTTGCCAGGATCAATTATAATATGGATCTCGATTTATGGTTCTTATTCTCCATTTTTCTTATTGCACACTTTTCCAGCCAATGGCTTAACAACATGTGGCAGATGTCCCAAAATAATAGAAACACCAGACTTCAAACTTTCCAAACAATGGATCTTTTTTATACTTAATGAATGTAACTGAAAGTGTTAAATTCATTCAAGCAATTTTATGGTCACTAGTCAGGGATATTAAAATTATTTATGAACAGATTTTAATCAAAGCTGTCAGCTTTGAAAAGGGTATTCTGTACTGATGAGTTTTCTTCAAACAATCTCTTGACTCAAGTACTGAATGCCATGGCCTTAAAGTGGTTCCATCTCCAGCAAATAATAGATGTTATTGGGATGGGCATGTTAGATAACAAAACAATAGTTTAGACTTCAAAAATGAAACAGGTGGAGTTCACTGTGATTTTATAATTTTCTTTGGCTAATAGTAGTAATAATAATAATAATAATAATAATAATAATAATAATAATAATAATTTTATTGATACCCCGCCATCATCTCCCCAAGGGGACTTGGGGTGGCTAACATGAAGCCAAGCCCAGGAATTCCAATAAGGCAAAATAAAATACATACAACACAAAATAAGAGATTTGAACACAGTGGGCTGGGCCAAATTCAAGGAATAAAATGATAAAACCCCTGGGTGAGATAGGGTAAATAGAGTATTGTATGCAGTGAGAGACTCAGATGGGAAAAACAATGGGGTTAATCTTCACTGAGGGCTGAGAGAAAGTGAATCAAAAGGACAAATTTGTACTGGGATGGACATAGTATTGGGATTTGTTGTTCATTCCTCAAAAGCACACAGGAAAAGCCAAGTTTTTAGGCTTTTGTTAAAGGCTGCCAAAGTGGGTGCTTGCCTGATCTCCTTGGGTAACGAGTTCCAGAGCCGGGGGGCCACCACGGAGAAGGCCGTCTCCCTCGTCCCCACAAGCCGCGCTTGTGATGGAGGTGGGAGCGAGAGGAGGGCCTCCCCAGAAGATCGAAGAGATTGTGCAAGTTCATAGAATGAAATGCACTCACTAAGGTAGGTGGGTCCCAAACCATTCAGGGCTTTGTAGGTGATAACTTGCACCTTGAATTGGGACCGGAAAACGAATGGCAGCCAATGGAGTTCCTTAAACAGGGGGGTAGACTGCTCCCTGTAATTAGCTCCAGTTAGCAGTCTGGCTGCTGATTGTTGGACCAAATGAAGTTTCCAGGCCGTCTTCAAGGGCAGCTCCAAGTAGAATGCATTGCAATAATCCAATTTAGAGGTAACCAAGGCATGGACCACCGTGGCCATATCAGACTTCACAAGATACGGTCACAGCTGGTGCACAAGTTTTAATTGTGCAAAAGCCCTCCTGGTCACCTCCAACACCTGAGCATCAGCATCAGCGCTGAATCCAGGAGGACCCCCAGACTGCAGGCCTGCGTCTTCAGGGGGAGTGCAACCCCATCAAGCACTGGTTGCCACCCTATACCCCGATCTGACATGCAACTGACCTGGAGGACCTTTGACTTGCCAGGATTAATCTTCAACTTCTTCACCCTCATCCAGACCATCACAGCAGCCAGACACTGCTCCAGTATCCAAGGGGCTTCTTTGAATTTAGGTGGAAAAAAGTAGTTGGGCGTCATCTGCATGACTTCATCACTTACCTACACAGAAATGCACCACATCATACTGTTTAGGATAAGATGGAAACAGAAGACCCAACCGTGGCTTGAAGACTATTTTCACATGTGCAGGAACACTTCTTCACGACACATTTTCCAAATTGTCTTTGTAGCCAGCATCACTGATGCATCTTGTTTACTATTGAGAATTCATATTTTAAGTTGTCAGCTTGTGATTTTTGAAATGCCTTAGCTGAGTCAGAACTGCATAGCCTCCAACTTGGCAAGGCTAGTCTTGTCATCATACTTTTTCATCTGTGTTTAAAAGGTCCCAGTTTCTTCTCTTCTTTCTTTACCCTGCCTTGCTTCAATTAATGCAAATAGAATTTAAATAGTTTGCATTCAACTGAATGGAAGGAGAGGAAGACTCAGAATCTTGTCCTTCCATGTAGGCTCAGTCAAAAGCAAATTGCTGCAGCTTCTTGTAGCTTGTGTTTCCATTAATAATTTCTGATCACACTCTGGTGTTACTTGGCTGTAAGTGTCCTGGCTTTTATTTGTTAAATATTGGAGGGTACTAAGCTGTGGAGGAAATGCACACTGTCCATGGAGCTAATTTTCTGTGTGTGAAGTTAAAATTGAAACATCTTGTTACATTTAAATCAGGCTGTGAGATTTTTTTGTCCAAGGCGTTGGGGGTGGCGTGGTGGGGTTAGGGACCATTATCAATCTTTCTGCTAATTGTGAGTTTGACTTGCCCTTGGAACTCTTCTTCCTTACGCTGCAAGTTCTTTTCACTATGGATTGCAAGAAAACAAAATAATCAGTCATGGGAGCAGATACACACCACTTTGCTAATTTTAAAACAGAACTGGAACACATTTGTGAGGAGCCTTAGCAGGATGCAACATTGCTAGATGGCCTTTTAGCACCCAGTCTCAAAGTCTTCTTCAGAACCTGAAATGGGAATGTGGATTGGGCTTGTATCTTAAATGATAAGCAATTGTTTTGTGCTGCACCCTGTACTGGCATTCTCCAGATGTGTTGTTGGTGTGGTCCAGCATTTCTGTGTTCTCAAATAATATGCGGTGTCCAGGCTGGTTCATCAGGTGCTCTGCATATTATTTGAGAACACAGAAATGCGGGACCACACCAACAACCACCATGTCAGACTACATAGAGAAGCCATTGAAATCCACAAGCATGTGGACAATTTCAACAGAAAGGAAGAGACCATGAAAATGAACAAAATCTTGCTACCAGTATTTTAAAAAACTCTAAAATTACAATAGCAAAACAGCACAGAGAAAACAACCAGGCACATCTTAACACCTCTCAACAAAAGATTTTCCCAGGCTCAGCCAGGCCTTCAAATGCTAATGAAGGTGGTCAGTTGAAACATTCACACCTAGCTCCAGCAGAGAAGAGCTCTTTGCCCCACCCCAGCCATTCCACAGATATATAAACCCATTGTCCTAATTCCAACAAACCTCACTACCTCTGAGGATGCTTGCCATAGATGCAGGCGAAACGTCAGAAGAAATGCCTCTAGAACATGGCCCTATAGCCTGAAAAAACCCACAAGAACCGAGTGTGTAGCATGTACTTTCCCATTGCAAAAACAACATAGATAGAGAGGTCACAACATAGGATAAAATGACAGTCTAGCCATAGACCTTAATGTAAGCCAAAGAGATCTCTAATCAAAATTGGGACTTGCAAGACATACGTTCAAATAAAGATAAAGCAACACAATCTCCATCTCATTGAAAGGTGAATGGCGAGTGTTAAGATTTTCCAGTCCTGAAGTATAAGGCACATTACTACGACAATCACTTACAGGATCAAACCATACTGATTTTAAAGCACTGGTTCTCAAACTGGTTCTCGACATGTTTTTGGACTTCAGGTCCCAGAAGCCACAGTCACCTCATACATTCTGGGGACTGAGGAGATCTAACATTTGGGAATCACTGAGTAAAAGCCACATAAATAAAATTTAGGAGTATATAAATATCTACAAATATCAAGTACTGTCCTGAGGTTGAAGTTTGCCTCAAAGGAATGTCCAACTAAACCACTGGTTTTCAACCCCTGTCATGTCTCTCAAGTAATTTGCATTACATTGTTGGTGCTTTCTCTTGTTTGGTGGCTTCTCAGATGAATGTATTTATTCATAGATAGATAATGGGAAGCAGATAGTTGTGACTTGGGTTTCAATCTCTGTTTAGCTCTAATGGTCCCAGAATGGTCCACCCCACAAACTAACCTCTCTTTGAATATTTGTGAAGATAAAAATGGGGGAACTGGTGTGGGCCTTGAGATCTGCTGGGGAAACCCTTCTCTCAGTCCCACCACCATCACAGATGTGGTTGTTGGGGACGAGAGAGAAGACCTTCTCGGTTGTGGCTCCCCAGCTTTGGAATGACCACCCTGGAGAGATAAGATTAGCTCCAAATCCCCAAACCTTCCATTTGAGCCTAAAAACATGACACTTTGATCTGGAGTAATGTACTATGGTCATTGTTGAGAAACAGGAAGTCACTTCTGGTGTGAGAGAATTGGCTTTGGCTATCTGCAAGGACGTTGCTCAGGGGACACCTGGATGTTTGGATGTTTTATCACCCCTGTAGAGATGTTCAATGTATTGTCCATGCAACCCTGAAATATGTGTGTGTGTGTATCAGGAGCGACTTGAGAAACTGCAAGTCACTTCTGATGTGAGACAATTGGCTGTCTGCAAGGACATTACCCAGGGGACGCCTAGATGTGTTGATGTTTTATCATCCCCCATAGAGATGTTCAATGTATTGTCCATACAACTCTGAAATTTGCATGTGTGTGTATCAGGAATGACTTGAGAAACTGCAAGTCACTTCTGGTGTGAGATAATCGGTTGTCTGCAAGGATGTTGTGCAGGAGACACACAGATGTTTTGATGTTTTATCATCCCCCATAGGTAAAGGTAAAGGTAGTCCCCTGACATTAAGTCCAGTCATGTCTGACTCTGGGGTGTGGTGCTCATATCCATTTCTAAGCCGAAGAGCCAGCGTTGTCCGTAGACACCCCCAAGGTCATGTGGCCAGCATGACTGCATGGAGTGCCGTTACCTTCCCGCCGGAGCGGTACCTATTGATCTACTCACATTTGCATGTTTTCGAACTTCTAGGTTGGCAGAAGCTAGGGCTGACAGCGGAAGCTCACACTGCTCCCCGGAATCGAACCTGCGACCTTTTGATCAACGAGCTCAGCAGCTCAATGCTTTAACCCACTGCGCCACCGGGGGCTCCTATCATCCCCATAGAGATGTTGAATGTATTGTCCATACAACCCTGAAATTTGTGTGTGTGTGTGTGTATCAGGAGCGACTTGAGAAACTACAAGTCGCTTCTGGTGTGAGAGAATTGGCTGTCTGCAAGGATGTTGCCCAGGGAACACCCAGATGTTTTAATGTTTTATCATCCCCATAGAGATGTTCAATGTATTGTCCATACAACCCTGAAATTTGTGTGTGTGTGTGTGTGTGAGGCCTGACTTGAGAAACTGCAAGTCGCTTCTGGTGTGAGAGAATTGGCTTTGGCTGTCTGCAAGGACGTTGACCAGGGGGGACCCAGATGTTTTGATGTTCTATCATCCCCATAGAGATGTTCAATGTATTGTCCATACAACCCCGAAATTTGTGTGTGTGTGTCAGGCCTGACTTGAGAAACTGCAAGTCGCTTCTGGTGTGAGATAATTGGCTGTCTGTAAGGATGTTGTGCAGGGGACACCCAGATGTTTCGATGTTTTATCATCCCCATAGAGATGTTCAATGTATTGTCCATACAACCCTGAAATAGAGATGTTCAATGTATTGTCCATACAACCCTGAAATTTGTGTATGTGTGTGTGCACACATACACATGCACAACTTGAGAAACTGCAAGTCGCTTCTGGTGTGAGAGAACTGGCTGTCTGTAAGGAAGTTGCCCAGGGAACACCCAGATGTTTTGATGTTCTATCATCCCAGTAGAGATGTTCAATGTATTGTCCATACAACCCTGAAATTTGTATGTGTGTGTATCAAGAGCAACTTGAGAAACTGCAAGTTGCTTTTGGTGTGAGAGAACTGGCCATCTGCAAGGACGTTGCAGATGTTTTGATGTGTTATCATCTCCATAGAGATTTTCAATGAATTGTCCATACAACCCTGAAATTTGTGTGTGTGTGAGAGAGGGGGGGGCTGACTTGAGAAACTACAAGTTGCTTCTGGTGTGAGAGAATTGGCAGGAGACACCCAGATGTTTTGATGTTTTATCATTCCCGTAGAGATGTTCAATGTATTGTCATACAACCCTGAAATTTGTGTGTGTGTGTGTTTTAGGAGCAACTTGAGAAACTGCTTCTGGTGTGAGAGAATTGGCTGTCTGCAAGGACGTTACCCAGGGGATGCCCGGATGTTTTGATGTTTTATCATCCTTGTGGGAGGCTTCTCTCATGTCCCCGCATGGGGAGCTGGAGCTGACAGAGGGAGCTCATCCGCAGTCTCCCCGGATTCGAACCTCCGACTTGTCAGTCTTCAGTCCTGCTGCCACAAGAGTTTAACCCACTGCGCCACCCTCGCGGGCTCCAACCCTAAAATGTCTGGAGCGGATCCCTCTTCGGGAGTGATGACATCATCCATCCCGCCTGAGAAAGCGCTGTGGACGTTTCTGGCCGCAGGTGGCACTTGGGAGAGGATCCCTCAGCTGTTGGGCAAGGGCTCCTCCTTGCCTTTCCTTTCCTTTCCTTTCCTCTCCAACTGGCCTGGGGTGGCAGGGAGAGGCCGACCTCGTTAGTAAAATACATATATATTATAGGGAGAGGAAAAAGCTGCTTGGTCTCCCCTTTTGCAGGAAAATAAAGTACCTTTCCACTCCTTTGAGACAGACACACACTTCATGACGAGGAGGAGAGGGAAGGAGGTTCCCCTTCAGGCACATGGAAAGAAGAAGGGGAGGAGGGGGCTCGAAGCGGGCTAAAGTGGCCCGTGTGGACGTGTCTCCCGTTCTCCTTCCCAGCCTCAAGGGAGGGAAACCCCTCCGAGCCTCATTTGGCACCTTCAGAGGAAGAAGAAGAGGAGGAGGAGGAAGAAGAGGAGGAGGAAGAGGGCAAAAGGAGGAGGAAGAGGAGGAGAAGCCACGCCACCTCCTACCTCCTCCTCCTCCTCCTCCTCCCCCCGTGATTTGTGGCGCCTGCTGCTGAGGCAAAAGGGGGAGGACGGAAAACACAAAACCCTGGCCAGCATTTAAAGAAACCAAACTCAGAAAGAGAGAGAGAGAGAGGCTTGAAGCTCTGCCTCTCAACCAGAGCCTCCTCCTCCTCCTCCTCCTCCTCTTTCTCCTTTGCGCCTCCAACACAAAACAATGACGGCGGCGGGTCGGGGCGCCTTCTCCTCCTCCTCTTCTTCTTTCTCCTCGTCTGCATCATGGCCAACGGAGGGGCGGCGGCGATGATGCTGAAATGCGTGGTGGTGGGCGACGGGGCGGTGGGCAAGACCTGCCTCCTCATGAGCTACGCCAACGACGCCTTCCCCGAGGAGTACGTGCCCACCGTCTTCGACCATTACGCAGGTGAGGAGGAGAGAGGGTCCCCTTCCTTCCCTCCCTCCTTCCCTCCCTCTTTCCCGGGAACTTGAGGGGAAACTTCGGCCTTCCAGGTGTTTTGGACTTCAACTCCCACCATTCCTCACAGCCTCAGGACCCTTCCTTTCCCCCCTCAGCCGCTTAAGCGGAAAGGAAGGGTCCTGAGGCTGTGAGGAATGGTGGGAGTTGAAGTCCAAAACACCTGGAAGGAAGGCCCAAGTCTGCCTTAAACTCGTTTGGGACACTGCTCCCAGCCCTCCCCACAGTTGGAGTTAGCTGGTTATGGCAGGCCAAAAAGGGAAGGAAGGGGAGAAGCTGTGGGGAAGAGGACGGTTTGGATTGACCACGGATACATCTGGCTAGGATTGTTATGCCTGTCTCTTTCTCCCTCTTTCTCTCTCTCCATCCTTCTTTTTCTCACACATACACACACATTTTCTGTCATTCTTCCTGTCCTTCTCTTTCTGTCCTTTCTCTCTCTCACACACACACTTTCTTTCTATCCTTCCTTCTCTTTCTCCCTCTTTCAGTCTCTCTCTACATCCTTCTCTCTTTCTCCCTCTTTCTGCCCTTTCTCACTCACTCTTTCTTTCTATCCTTCCTCCTTTTTCTCCCTCTTTTATTCTCTCTCCATCCCTCTCTCTCACACACTCTCTCTATCTCTTTCTGTCCTTCCTTCTCTTTCTCTCTCCATCCTTCCCCCCCTCTTTTTTCATTCTCTCTCTTCTTTCCCTTTTCCCTTCTCTTTCTCTCTTTCCTCTCCCTTCCCCCTCTCCCTCCTTTCTTTTTTCTTCCCTACCCCCTTCCCTCCCTTCCTTCCTTTTTTCCCTCTTCATCATCGCTCCCTTCTTCCTTCCTTCCCTCCCTTCCTCCTTCCTCTTCTTGTTCCTCCTTTATTTCTTTGCTTCCTATTCCTTCCTCCCACCTTCCTTTCTTGCCTGCTTTCCCCGTCCTTTCCTCTTTCATTCCTTCCCTTCTTCCTTCTACTTTCCCTTCTTTCTTTTCTTTTTATTACCTCCTTCCTTCCCTCATTCTTTTTTCCATTCTTCCCTTCTTCTCTCCTTCCTCCCTATCACCTTTCCTCCCTCTTCCTTCTTTTCCTCATTCTTTCTTTCCTTTCTTCTTTCCCTTCCTCTCTCTTTTCCTCTCCTTCCTTTCCTCCTACTACCTTTCTTCCTTCTTTTGCTCCTTTCATTTTTTCCTTCATCTTTTCCTCCTTCTTCCACTTCCTGCATCACCTACCTTTAATAAACTAATTGTCAAGAAGATCATATTTAGAGCCTCAAAGATGTACATGAAAACTGGAAAAGTAAAAAAGAATGTGCAAGTGGGGGTGTTTTATTTTGTAGGAAAATTTGCTTTACTCCTTCCTTCCCCTCTTTCCTTTCTCCCCCTTCCTCCATTTGAGAAACTGTTTTCCAAGAAGATCACATTTAGGAGCCCAAAAATGTGAATGAAAACTGGAAAAGTAAAGGAATAGCAAGGGATGGGGGTGAATTTGAAGTTGTAGCGATATCCTGAAATACTTTCCATTGTGGGCACACATAAGTTGGAGTGTGTCAAGAGGAAATGCACACTTTTAATGGGAACAGTCTGTTTCTTGCATGTGGTCCCTTTCCCAATGTTCATTCTCTGCTTGGCTCCATCCTAAAAGTGCCTTGAAGGTGTTTTTTTAAAAAAAAAATCATTCCTTTCTCCTTCTGTGGGACGTGGTAGTTTTTAATGATTATGTCTGAGTCTGAGTGAATAATTGAAACCATACTCCCTTCTTGTACTTCTTGGTGTTCTGAAATGAGAAGAGAGAAGCTCAAAGCTTGTGTGTGGTGTGTATGTCTGCTTTGCTTCTGATGCCCTGCTGCATTTTCTTTTTGCAGTCAGTGTCACAGTTGGAGGCAAGCAATATCTCCTTGGGCTATATGACACTGCAGGACAGGTAAGGGTTTTTAAATATTATTTTCTTGTATTTTTTGATGTCATGGATCTGGATGAGCAAAATAGGTTTGTCTGCTTTGTGTGCAGTTTTTTTTAAGGAATTCATTCGGGGTGTGTTCCAAAAATATAGCTCTTTTCATGCTTACTTGCACACGTTGAATTATTCAAAGTCCTGTGTTTTATGTCGAAGTGTCTCACACTGGCAGCTTATAATAATCGCTTTGTATATTGCTTGGCACAGATCTGTTGAGAAAGAACTGCTCTCCAGCCTAACCCACTCCCCAGTTACAAACAGGTCTGTTGCTGTCCTGATCTCTTAACTCCTATTGCACCATGAAAACAAACCAGCCCTGTCAGATACTTTATTTTTAGTTCCAAATGACTGGGTCTTCTTTGGAGTTGTGTCTAGCTTCTCATTGGTGCGCGGGCAGCAGGAACCTCGGGCTCTGATTGGTGAATAATGGCATCATCTAATATTATGGGAAGGCAGTTTGCCTGGTTGTGTTTATTACAGTCCAGGGACGCATTGCTTTCCATCCTTTGAGTCAAAACATTCGCAAGCAATGACTGAATAGTTTTAGAGCACAGCGCACAGGACTCCCCACACACGCACACACTTCAGGCACATCTGCTCAGTGCTGAAGGGAGGAGGAGGAGGGAAAACAAACAGGAAATCCCAAACTACAGCTTTTGCATCCAAATCAGGCATAATGAATACCAAGCTGACAATGGCGCTTCCGTGTCTGCAGTCTATTTTTTCCCCTTTTTGGCACAATATAGGATATTTGATGTAACATAGTGGTAATAAATAAAGACAGAAATATACCTGAATGCTTTAAATGCAGGTGATCTTATCAAGGATAGCACAGAAATCGTGTGGCCGAAATGTGTTTAGAAGCAATTGTGCTTTTCAAATCATACATCGGGCTGGACAACAGTGGGAGGCCATGTTAGGCCCCCAGAAAACCTTGAACAGCTACTGTCCACATTGCAAAAAAGAAAAAAAAAGAAAGAATACTCCACAAATGCCCTCTAGTACATCAGGAGAGTGTTTTCATCATGTGTTTCAGGCCTCTTGGGCAATGGAGAGTCCTCTTAACTTTAGGAAGTGATATCACTTCGTTGAAGGCCACAAAAATGGTCCTGAAGGCCACATGAGACCAGGGGCGGCTCAACCCATTATGCAAAGTAAGCATTTGCAGTATAGTTGATTTTTCCCAGGGGCGCTCTTGAGGTGCTCTTGGGAGAAAATAGACCTTGACATATGCGAGTTGTAGTTACTGAGATGTATAGTTCATCTACAATCAAAGAGCATTCTGAACTCCACCAATGATGGAATTGAACCAAATATGGCACACAGAACTCCCACGACGAACAGAAAATATATATCAGTGATTGGTGGGGGTGGGGTGGGGACAAAATACTGTTTGCTTACCATTGAAAAGTACTTAGGGCCGCTTCTGCATGAGACCCTCAGGCTATTTACCCTCTGTACATTTTAGTATCTTTGCATCTCATTGAACCCAGTGGGGTAATAAAGTATCAGGGGATCGCAGTAGTGGTACTTTATGATCAGCAGGGACAATGGTATAATTTGCTGCCTCCCTTCAATTTTTTTCCTTTCTTTTCAATTGTTACAATAGATGGAGTGTGAGAGGTGAAAAAGGAATAAATTTTCTCTCAGCAACAATATATTGTTATGAGTCACTTCTGCCATAATACAGAATATTTTAGTGTAGCTTTGTGTTGTATAAGCAACTAGGATCGATTAGCTTTGTAAAGGATCTGCTCCTGGTGGAAATGTCTAGTGCTAGAATTATAGTGTCATTCTTGTATACCTCCCTGAACTTACAATGGAAAGAGGAAACCGTGGATAATAGCAAAACGCATCAAATGTAATGACTTTTGCCAGATCTTACCATAGAATTGCCACGAGGACCAAGAAAGTTCTCAGAGATATCTCCTTTCTTGGGAATTGGCTAATTCCTCCATTGTGACTCCGTGGTGACCTGTGATGGAAGCATACATAGGATTACTTGCAGAATCTAGGGGGGAAAACCTTGAAGAGGATATATTTTGTTGAATGCTGATAGGTAAAGTCATCCTTATGTAATTTATGGATACAAACCAACTACAGCAGTGGTTCTCAACCTGTGGGTACCCAGATGTTTTGGCCTTCAACTCCCAGAAATCCTAACAACTGGTAAACTTGCTGGGATTTCTGGGAGTTGTAGGCGAAAACATTTGGGGACCCACAGGTTGAGAACCACTGAACTACAGCGTGCCAAAATTTTTGGATTCTCTTGACTGGTATAGGTATTTGGAACTGTCATTCTATTTGCTTCCACTTTCAAAATTACCACTGTGCTTTGGATGAAAGGTGGTGATAATGTCGCCAAGTAACATTTGTGAGAATTTAAGAGGTCTGTGAGATTTGTAAGCTACAATCCACAAAATCAACTTTTCCAAGCTCTAGTCATCATCAGATCTTGTGAAACCAAACTCCACAAAGTGATTATGTGCTGTGTAAAAACTTAACTTAGTTCATTTGCATGACTTGGGGTTGGTTTGTTTTTATCCAAGAAGATCAGCAGAATAGAATTACTCTGTGTGAAAGCCTTATAAAAATTAAATGTGATTGTCACAAGACAGGCTTTGGACAATAAGATTTTATCTTTCAAAAAGAAGGGAAAAAAATAAAGCCCAGTATCTGTAGAACTGGGCATTTGGATAAACATGCAGACAATAAATATAGTAGGGTCCTTTCAATTCATTGTTTACATTTTAATAGCACACATTGGAATTATATCACCAGACTTCTCTCTATAGACATGCCTGCTATAAACCTCAATTGTTTCACCAGCTGGAGGATTAAGTATATATCTAGAAAAGAACAGCAGGACTTTCAGTAAAACTGCAAGAGTCTGCAGTCCTTAATTAGGAAGGCTAGAGGAGCAAAATAAGAAAGGCAGATCCTTCAAAAGCTGAATCATAACAACAAGGGTAGATGTGGTTTGAGATCCTACAGAAGCCATCTTGGCCTCCAGAAGATATTGGGTGCACCTGCACTTTGAATTAATATAATTTGATGCCACTTTAATGCTATGGGATTGTGGGAGTTGTAGTTTTATAAATTCTTTTGCCTTCTCTGTCAAAGAGTGCAGGCGCCTCACCAAACTACAAATTCCATGATTCTATATCATTGAAACATGGCACTTAAAGCACTGTCCCATTGCGTGAATTCTACAGTGTAGACATGCTCATTGATGCTCTTAGAAGTATCTGATAACATGGACTATAGACTGCAAGTCTATTTGCTATAATACATGTATTGGTCATCAGGTGCCAAAGCACACTGTTGTCATTTCTGTAAGCTGGAACAAGCTAACACTGGCACCCTTTTGTAAATCAGAAACTAATTTCTGAACAAAACAATGCCAATAAAATAATAGGAAAAAACACTCACCTACACAGCTTATGGCTGCAGTAGTTAATGATGTAAGTGTCCATATTGAATGACTGTGTAGGGGACACATTCAAGCACAGTTTTGATGCCTAAGCTTAGGACCATAAGAAATCACCAGTGGTTTCAAACCTTTTTTTGACCAGGGACCAATCTTCAAATAAGTGCCAAAAGGGTTATGAACCGGTTTTTGGTCAACTTTATCGGTTTGATTATCTGGGGTGCTGATTCAGAAAACTGCATTGGATAGATCACATCCGCTCTAGTTTCTGATACAGAATATATACCATCCAGTAGATGCCATCTGTCCACCACAGAAAACCATATTTAATAAGCCTCGGTACTATAAGAGGGTTTTGTGAGACCATTCGCTCTCATTGCAACAGTGTAGCAATGGTGAGGCCACTGACCCTATTTTAGTTCTTGTGGACTACTGGTGGTCCACAGACCACAGGTTGGGGACCACAACTTTAACCTGGACAAAATGAAGCATGTCTGTATGCCTGTATTGATGGTCTTGACTAGTAGTGTTTTTTCAGGATTAAACCCTTGTTCCATCTGAACTGCTGACCTGAAGACCTGAAGGTCGGCCGTTTGAATCTGGGGAGCAGGGTTAGCTCCTGTCTGTCAGTCCTAGCTTCCCATGCAGGGACGTGAGAGAAGGCTCCCACAGGATGGAAACACATCCGGCATCCCCATGGCAACATCCCTGCAGACAGTCAATTCTCTCACACCAGAAGCTACTTGCAGTATTCTCAATTCGCTTCTGACACGATAAAAAAGTGGATTTCAACACATGTGGAAATACATCTGGGGAGACATTCAGTTGGGTTAAGTGTATGCATATCTAATGTCTCAACTCAGATCACAAGCAAAATGCCCACAAACGTATGACCTTGGTATTGAAGTTTTTTTTTTAAGTCAAAAGAGTGCTTTCATAGTGAAATAACTGAAATCAAAAAGCAATTTTAAATGGTGTGGCCTACATTGACTCAAATTACCAGTGTGAATGAGACTACTGGCTAGCCTTCCTTTAGTAAAAAGAATCCTATTTAAAATGCCTGAAACATAAAGTAAAACAAAGCAGGAAAAGTTTGATTTGAAACCTTAAAATTGTTGTGACTTAAAAAACACTATCAGTCAATTCAGTAATTAGATCTTGTTTCCTAAAACTATCATTTTGTTTTCATGCCCATATATTACCTGATATAGTCATGGATACTATGTTGAGGTCGCGGTGGCACAGTGGTTAAACCACTAAGCTGCAGAACTTGCTGACAAGAAGGTCAGCGGTTCAAATCCGCGGGATGGGGTGAGCTCCTGTTGTTAGCCCCAGCTCATGCCAACCTAGCAGTTTGAAAACATGCAAATACAAGTAGATCAATAGGCTACTGCCTCAGTGAGATGGTAACGGCACTCCAGGCAGTCATGCCTGCCACATGATCTTGAAGGCGTCTATAGTCAACACTGGTTCTGGCTTAGAAATGGAGATGAACACCACCCCCCAGATTCAGACATGAATAAACTTAACATCAAGGCGAAACCTTTACCTTTTACTATGTTGGGGCTGCCATTCCTGGGACAGAATTGCAATATGATAGATGGGAGTTGTACAGTGGTGAAAGTGCTGGCAAGAAAAAAGCTCAGGGGGGTTGATCAGTGGAGATTTGCCAACCTGAATATGGTAGGGTGACTTCTGGGGAAACTAGTTCTATATTTGTGTCTTTATGGTTTGTGACAAAAGTAATTCAAGGAAAGTTATAAAAACTAAGGAATAGGGGTCATTAAATATACATTTCCTTTCCTTGGTCACCCAGAAGGAAAGAAGGAGGCAGGTAAGCAGACAGAAAAGAAAAAAATAACCAATTTTAACGGTGCATCTGCACTGTAGAATTAATGCAATTTGGCACCACTTTAACTGCCATGGTTCAATGCTATGGAATCATAGGAGTTGTAGTTTGGTGAGGCACCAGCACTCATTGTCAGAGGAGGCTAAAGACCTTATAAAACTACAGCTTCCATGATTCCACTGCATTGAGCCAAGGCAGTTAAAGTGGTGTCAAAATGTTTTAATTCTACAGTGTAGATGCATTCTTAAGATTCACAATGTGGCAAGTAGACAGCGAGATCTGTTACAATCTGTTGCCATGTTTAGGCAATTTGCAATAAAATATTTTAAAATACATAATTTCAAACAAAAGGAAGTCTAATCTGATTAAAGACATATGTTGTGATACAGCAAAGGGAACCCGATAAGGGCCTTTAAATGGGTTGTCCTGCGAGATAAAGGAAATCCCAACTGCCGAGGTCAAATGATCTGAGCCAGGCCCGTAGCCAGGATTTCGTTTCGGGGGGGGCTGAATTTTTTTTCAGGGGGGGTTTCGGGGGGGGGCTGAGTTTCGGGGGGGGCTGAGTCTGAGTGAAAGAGGGTCTAGCCTAGCAAACCTTTTGTATCATTACCCCAATACCCCCATGCATATGAGATATATTGAGCATGGTGCTCAGATCATGATATGAATAAACATAACAGTTTAAATAATGCACCAATAAGGGCTTTTAGCGAACCACCATGAAAATTTCGGGGGGGGGGCTGAAGCCCCCCGAGCCCCCCCCCCTGGCTACATGCCTGATCTGAGCTGTAAGGTCACAAGGCAAGTTAAAAGCCTGGCTTTTGATAACCCAGACTAACTTCCTGTATAGTTGTAGAGTTCAACTAAGTAGTTCCAAACCTCTGATTTGTCATAAGGTTTTACTGGCTCGGGGCCAAGCTGCTCCAGGGGACATTTCCTTACCCATATTCTGAGCATGTGTTTCTAGCTTTGCGGCTCTCTTTCTCATCAACACCAGGGATTTTTTTAGTCCTAACTCATGTTTGTGAGGTTGGAATAAAACACCCTTAGTTACAGTTAATCACATGCTTTAGGGAAGTAGTAGTCTAGTTCACTTCAGTAAAGTAGCTTGCTGGGCTTTAACCCATACTCCACCCCCATAGCACATGCATTGTATTAGTGACTTACGCTCAAATAAGTGCAGCTTACTCTCAAACAAATTCATTTTTGGATGGGGCACACAGATACATAGGGTTGGAAGAGTCCAGCTCTATTCTGCCATGGAGGAACATGCAATCAAAATACTTCTGACATATGCCCATTCAACCTCTGTTTGAAACCCTCCAGAGAACTCCACCAGATTTCAAGGCAGCTTATTCCTCTGTCAGATAGCTCACTGTCAGAAAGTTCTTACTAAACTTTAGATGGAATCTATTCCTGTGAATTTCCTCTATTGTTTTGCCCTTTGTCTCTGTCCCCAAGTCTCCCACAACTATTACTAGCAGGGAGTGTGGTGCTGGAAAAGTCCAGCTGGGTTGTTTGCTTTTTTTGCTCCTGGTGGAAGGAAAGAACTCTTGTCTGTTTGAGGCAAATGTGAATGTTGCAGTTGGCCAAAGCCTGGCTGTTTTCTGCCTGGGGGAATCCTTTGTTGCGAGGTGTTAGCTGCTTTGCCTTTCCACAGATATATAAACCTCACTTGCCTAGTTTCCAACAAACCTCATAACTTCTGAGGATGCCTGCCATAGATGTGGACAAAAAGTCAGGA
This sequence comes from Anolis sagrei, assembly GCF_037176765.1. NCBI lineage: Eukaryota > Metazoa > Chordata > Lepidosauria > Squamata > Anolidae > Anolis > Anolis sagrei. The sequence continues at coordinate 26,714,925 of NC_090021.1, read as the reverse complement.
GAGAATGCTTCTGGAACATGGCCATACAGCCGGGAAAACTAACAGCAACCCAATTAAAAACAATGGTAAAAGGGTTTTACCCTCCTTTAACTTCATGTGGTAGTCCAGGGCCAGGTCACTACATGTTTTTTAGGACCCTTCCACACAGCCATATAACCCAGAATATCAAGGCAGAACATCCCACAACATGTGCTTTGAACTGGGTTATCTGAATCTACACTGCCATATATCCCAGTTCAAAGCAGATAATGTGGGATTTTCTGCCTTGATATTTTGGAATATAGGGCTGTGTGGAAGGGCCCGCAGAGAATAGAAAAGTATCTTATGCTGAATGCATCACTCTTAAATCTAGTTCAATGGTGATTGGCAGGGCTTGGATTTTTAAAGCAAGCAAAGGATCTCCACTGCTTTCTTAGGAAATCCAAGGTTTATTGTGCCATTATGAACGTGTTATGAAAAGATGTAAAAAAAATCAGTCATCTCCCAGATGAGCTGCTTGTTTAAATTCTTGAAAACACAGTGGCGCACACAGTAGGTTTCTGGCTATGGAAGAAATGTGGGTGGGCGAAGGCATCCTTATATGCATACACATAAGTTCGTTTTATTGCTAGCTAGACCTTCTTATGAGTAGAAATATTCAGAGTTCCGTGGAGCAGAAAATAGCCAGCGCAGTTGTTGATTGAGGGAAGCTTATTTTATTCTGCAGCTGTAGTGATGAGTTCCTGTTTCAAGGAAGTGGGTGGGAAATGCCACTCTTTGGTGGACATGTAATTCCACAGTTAATTCTTTCCAGAAATGGAGTGTGTTTGTCCTCTGTTCCAAAACAAAGTGATATTCAGAGTGGCTTCTAACACTTTATGAGTGTATAAAATAAGCTGTAACTGGGAGGTTTGGTGAGACTAAGGAAACAGAAATAGCAGTATTGGTTGGGGAGATGGGCCCAAACTCCACCGTTGGCTATTATAGAAATGTCACAAAATGGGCAGGCAATTTTTCAAGTTCTCCTGAATGTTGTTTATCAGACTCAATGGTAGCAGGAGAAGGGTGTCATGAATAGCGTGGAGTAGGGTTTGCCTGTTGAAAAAGATCCCAGCTAGGAACAGCAACTCCATCAACCACTCCCAGAAGCAATAACTACTCAGCCTCCTGGCCAAACACAAGAGGCTTCTATGGAGGAGGCTGAGGAAGATTAAGTTGGGAGCCCCCGGTGGTGCAGTGGATTAAACTGCTGAGCTTGCTGATCAAAAGGTCGCAGGTTCGAATCCGGGGAGCAGCATGAACTTCCACTGTCTGCCCCAGCTTCTGCCAACCTAGCAGTTCAAAAACATGAAAATGTGAGTAGATCAATGGGTACCTCTCCAGTGGGAAGGTAACAGTGCTCCATGCAGTCATGCCAGCCCCGTGACCTTAGAGGTGTCTACAAACAACGCCGGTTCTTCGACTTAGAAATGGAGATGAGCACCAACCCCCAGAGTCGGACACGACTGGACAATGTCAGGGGAACAACCTTTACCCTTTACTTTGCAGAACATAGAAGGGGAAAATCCCAGCTGAGGTGTTCAGCCAGCATGACTGAGAGGATGGCCAGTATTCGGGATCAGTTGCCAAAGCATCATATAAGACAGTGGTTCTCAACCTGTGGGACCCCAGATGTTTTGGCATTCAACTCCCAGAAATCCTAACAGCTGGTAAACTGGCTGGGATTTCTGGGAGTTGTAGGCCAAAACATCTGGGGACCCACAGGTTGAGAACCACTGATATAAGAAGTTGCAGTGTGTTACCCAATTGCTAGCTTGCAATGTTTGTAACCAAGCCTTAGATTTTGTGCTCTAGAGATCCATGGACACTGTTGGAACTTTGGACTACTTCATGACATTGGATTTGTGGACATAGTTTTGTTGTGTGAAAGTTCAATAACTGGATTGACTCAGGATTGTTGTATGGCTCCTCTGTTGCTTGTCCCTTTGAAGTTTGTTGTTTCTGAGAACTAACTGGCTGATCTTGGACTGAAAGACTACTGTGTTGGTGATTCCAGGGCAAGGTGCTTGACAAAGGGAGTAGAGAGAGAAAATACAAATGTAAAAGATTAAATCAGATTTAGCAGCCACGAGGTCTCCCTTTTAGATCCAGTCTCAAGATGGAGTTTTGTAAAAGCCAAAGCAGATATCCAGAAGGTAATACTTTAATGTTCTTCTTACATCGTGTTCTTCAGAAACCGAATAAATTCTGCAAAACAGGAAAAGTATACATTTATATGAAATGGAAGTTACAAATTCATATAAAGAAATGTTATTTCAGAACTTCATTTTACTTGTCAGCATTTCGGACATTGTAATTATTTGTACAAAAACTGTGTGTGTGTGTGTATGAATGACAAGAAACTATCAGTCCTCGTGGACAACAAGTTAAACATGAGTCAACAATGTTATGGGGCGGCTTAAAAACCCAATGGGATTTTGGCCTGCATAAATAGTAGTATAGTGTCTAGATCCAGGGAAGTCTACAAGAGAGGAGATTCCATCTGAACATGAGGAAGACCTTCCTGACTGTGAGAGCCGTTCAGCAGTGGAACTCTCTGCCCCGGAGTGTGGTGGAGGCTCCTTCTTTGGAAGCTTTTAAACAGAGGCTGGATGGCCATCTGTCAGGGGTGATTTGAATGCAATATTCCTTCTTCTTGGCAGGGAGTTGGACTGGATGGCCCATGAGGTCTCTTCCAACTCTATGATTCTATGAAGTCATGTTACCCCTCTATTCTGCCTTGGTTAGACCACACTTGGAATATTGTGTCCAATCCTTGGCACCGCAATTGAAGGGAGATGTCAATAAGCTGGAATGTGTCCAGAGGAGGGCGACTGAAATGATCATGGGTCTGGAGAACAAGCCCTTTGAGGAGCGGTTTAAAGAGTTGGGGATGTTTAGCATTCATATGAGAAAGCTGAGAGGAGACATGATTGTCATGTATAAATACGTGAGGGAAAGTCATAGGGAGGAGGCTTGTTTTCTGCTGCCCTGGAGACTAGGATGCAGAGCAATGGCTTCAAACTACAGAAAAGGAGATTCCACCTGAACATTAGAAAGAATTTTCTGAATGTGAGAGCTGTTCATCAGTGGAACTCTTTGCCCCAGAGTGTGGTGGAGGCTCCTTCTTTGCAGGCTTTTAAATAGAGGCAGGGTGGCCATCTATTGTGGGTGCTTTGAATGTGATTTTCCTGCTTCTTGGCAGGGGGTTGGACTGGATGGTTCACGAGGTCTCTTCCAACTCAGTAATTCGATGATTCTGTCACCAAATTTCTGCATATTCGTTTAGTGCTAGTTACAATTTTGCATTAAAAAATCACAGAGCTCTTTCCCATCTTTCTTTTTTCTCATAGTGATCTTTTGAAAGTTTTACCATTATTTCTGATTATACCTTTATTTTTTATTACAACTTTGAAAACATTATTCCAGATGTATTTTGGACATAGAAGATTATACTGTTCTCCATAAAGGAAAAACAAATAGTGGTCTGGCCATTCCTTAGCACCTTTAAAAGATAACTTTGAAACTCCCTCGGGATCCAAAAATGATAAAAGAAGAGAGGTTGATTCATCCCAAATAAGGATTTTAGAAGTTCTTATTACTGAGTAGAACTAGGGAAAGAGATTATAATGTGGCGCTGTGACAGGGACACTACCCTTCTCCTCGAGTATAGAGGAGCGTTGCCCAGATACTCCTTTTAGCAGTGCTAATGGCTACCCTTCAGCACATGAAGGTTGGCTCTCTTTGGCAGCTCTGACCAATATCTATTTTTGGTTCCTCTTCTAAAAACAGATGGTTCTGATTGAGAGCCTTCTCTCTTACAACTCCTCACCATAAGCAGTGAGAGCAACAGATGGTTAGCCATGTAATGATTACAAAACCTCGAGATGTTTCTCTAGAGCCAAGCTGTGCCATCTTTTGTGATCTTTAACTAGATTTTCCCTGCCTCAGATGGTAGTGCTTTTGTCTTTTTAGAGCCAGAAAAAACACATTCAGATCAGGTCTTTGATGAAAAATCGGAGTAGGCTGTCTAGGATGGCTTGAAGCCCAATGCCAAAATGTTTCGAGGGCATGATCCCAATTTTAATCTACTTCCCAACTCACAAAAGGACTTGAATGGCTCATTAGAGTGCAGTTGGTGAAATCGGGAAGAAACTGAATCTCTATAGAAAAGTGAATATCCCCGCTATGTTCCTTCATAGTTTACTTAGTTGTCGAGATTGCTGGGCATTAGTCAAGGCTGATATAACAGCAGAGGGCCTAATGCCAACTTGTTGGGAGCAGTGCCCCTAATATATTATGTTACAGTAAGTTTTAGCAGGACCATGTGTGCATGTGTTGAAGAAAAACCTTATGATGGTAATTATTACGGGCAGCTGGTAATGTAGGTCAACCAGCAATCTTGGATCACACCCAATAGGGTATAACAGTATGGGTTTTTTCTCTGTGGAGATCTATGAACAAAGGCTCTGCTCTGAGGAGCAGGTTGGAGAGAAGCCATTATGCTGCTCTAAAGGAGGCTATGGTGGAATAGCCATTTGCTCAAGGTTTATGTTTTGCTTTTTCATTTGACTGAAAATGAAGATGCTTTATTTTGCGTTACTTACAAAGACTATGTAAGTTTCTTGCATTGTTTGTTTTTGTATGCAACATTGCAAGTTTGTGTTTTATCTCTGCTATCAAGTAGTAAAGATCTTTCTGTTCATTTCTACTCATGTCTGTGAGTCTTGTCCATTGGCTGTGGTGAAGATCCGCTTGCTGCGCAACACATTAGTCACTCCTGGCTTAGGCTTCATTATGACTTGGTAGTATTTAATATGCCACAAGATTCTTAAATGAACTGGGATCCTGGACAAATAGATAACAACAAAGAGTAGTGTACAGTTGAGAACTGAATTTGGTTTTGAGGACAATGAGACATGAACAAAAGGCCCTTCACTCTTCTACTACCATCCTGGGCCCTTGTTGGTTGCCATGCAGTAAGAAAGAATAATAGAATAAGAGTTGCTTGAGATCACAAGGGATATCTATTCCAGTCTCAGACCGTCATTCAGCCATGGAAAACCACTGTGTGATCTTAGGCAAATCACACATTCTCAACTCAGAGGAAGGTAATGGCAAACCCCACTGAACCGGTTTTGCCAAATAGCCCACAGTTGACCGTAGGGTCACTATAAATTGAAAATATCTTGAAGGTACACAACAACAGCAACACAATAAAGCTTCGATTGAGTTAATTGCACCAACTGAGTGTAATTTCCACAACTATGAATTGCAAACAGCCCATTCTGTGACAATTCAGTTACAGCTCAAATATATGCAAAATAAGCACAGTGACTTCAAAACAGCAGTAATTGGTAACACCACAGTCATGTCTCTCTGCAGACCTAAATGAGTGTAATCCAACTTGATAATGTGTTCTCTGATTTGGCTGTTTCATATTAAAATTTCCCTTTGTAAAACCTCTAGTGGAAAATGGCAATAACAAATTTGAGATACTGAAAACGATGGCTGAATGGCAACATTCAGTCCAAAATTTGAACTGAAAGAAACTGTGACAATGGACTATTTCTCAGGCATTCATTTTACCATCTGAACAGTTAATTCAGAATTCAAAAATTCAAAAAAGGTCTTCAGAGAAGGATAATTTTGAAGAATGCCTAAATACACCCCTAATTTTCTTCTCACACACTAGCAATATTCAGTAGTTAAGATTCATTACTGCTTTTGGGGGGCATACAAACAGTGGGATGGCTGAGAAGTTCCTTGTATATCACTTTATCTGGTCTTTTCTCATGAAGCCTTTGAGTAAATCAGTATCTGGTCTCCCGACACTATATTATAACCAATGCTCATGATTTTAAACTGGATAGAAAACAGAACATATTTCGATGCAATGGTAATACCTGTCAATCTGTTACATTACAAACTACAAGAAAGGAGATTCATTGTGAACATTAGAAAGAACTTCCTGACTGTGAGAGCTGTTCAGCAGTGGAACTCTCTGTCCTGGAGTGTGGTGGAGGTTCCTTCTTTGGAGGCTTTTAAACAGAGGCTGTCATCTGTCAGGGGTGATTTGAATGCAATTTTCCTTCTTCTTGGTGGGGGGTTGGACTGGATGGCCCATGTGGTCTCTTCTAACTCTATGATTATATGATTATTTTTGATACTCAATTTGCACTCATGACAGCTGGAATCGGTTCAAGTCCCCACTTTGCCACATCTTACCTGTATTGTCCTTAGAATTAAAATGATAAATTTGTATACAGAACACACAAATCCACAATATTTGGAGGCAGAATTGCAAACCGCAACTGTGGGATATTGAGATGAATATTGTGCTATCAGTGGTTCTCAACCTGTGGATCCCCAAGTGTTTTGGCCTACAATTCCCAGAAATCCCAGCCAGTTTACCACATGTCAGGATTCCTGGGAGTTGAAGGCCAAAACATCTGGGGACCGAAAGGTTGAGAACCACTGTGCTAGATGAAGGGTATGATGAATCTTGAAGAGGCCCAGTGTTCCCAATACCTGAATTTCCAACAGCATAAAGAATTAAGAATATCAAATTCTTACTGGAATCGTGTGATACATGGATGCCCTACATAAGCGTTGGGGTGAGGTGAGGCTTTCCCCTTGTTCAGACGACAAGGCACCAGTGATCTAATGGCATCAAGCACTGAAGCTTGGAATGCTCATCCTTACAGTTGTAAAGAAAGTCATAGGAATAAAAGTTTCATCGTGATACCCATCTCAGTAGTCATTGAAGCATGGAAATTAGAAATCCTGGTGACTTTCTCAGCCAAATGGAACAAGTCACTCAGATACTAGGCAAAATTTCATTTCCCAGAAGATGTTGCCCTTTTCTGATACATACAATCAGAAAAATATTGATTCCTTTTTTTAAAAAAGTGCGTACAATGTGTCTAAGTGGTCATAAGTTTGCATGAACTCCCATGGCACTGCATATGTGTGTGTTTTTTCAAGCTGCTATTACAAGTTGTAAATATAGCCTTTAGAAGTACACATATTAAACACTTTGAGTCGTGTCTGCTTTAAACTTTGCAGACAAATGTAGGCCAACAAAACACATCTTGAGAAGATTGTCCATCATCCTCGTCTGAATATTGTTATGGCACTTCCCAGACACTCCTGGTTTTTATGTTGTTTGAAAGTTCAGAGTTCACATGAGGACAGAGGGATCAATTCATTGGTGTTGAAGTCACCCTTTCGAACCACAGGATCTCAGCTTCAAGGCCTTTCTTAATGCTGTTTGCTATTATTATTATTTATTTGCTTCATTTGTATCCCGCCTTTCTCACCCCTGTAGGGGAAATCAAGGCGGCTTATAACTCTGACAAAATTCAGTGCTGTTTGAAACATAACCATAAAACATATCCCATCAACTAAACAATTAAAACAGTTCAGCAAATAAAATACATAGAATAATAACAGGTAAAAACATATAAAGTATATGATACCATTCATCCATAATCCCTGCTCATAATCCTTATTCAGACTGTGTCGAAATCCGTAATAGTTTATTACAGATCTGTTGCAGATCTGAAGAATGGATCTCTTTTTTTCTAGGGGTTGCCCCGTTAGGACTAAGTCAAAATGAACCTTGATGTAAATATTTGAGAACATCAACAAGCTTAAGGTTTATGTATTTGTGTAGTCCTTACCTTGGCAAGGGTACATTCCATTTGACTTCATTGGCTTCTTGTTGTTTGCCTTGAAGTTGTTTCTGACTATGGTAACCCTAAGGGAACCTATCACAGGGTTTTCTAGAGCTGAGGTTTTCATAGCCACATGGAGATTTCAACACTGGTTTATATAGTTGTGGTCCAGCATTTGAACCACTGTGCTGCACTGGTTCTCTGAAATAGCTGGCACATGCCCATTACATTACATTACATAGGTGGGAAATGCAGCCCACTGACCTGCTTTGTACTACTTGTTTGGTACAAAGCTATATGACATTCCCTTTTAATATTTAGAGGCATTTTTTGTCCTGAATTTCAGGTCAGAATATTTCTCCATCTAGATTGTGATGGTCTACTCTGACTTGAGCAAACCTAATTGTTTCATATTATTTAGCGCTGAGTCCTTTTAATCGGCTGTGGCTGGAACATTGGACATTATGCATGCAACACATGATTTCCTAGCACACACTGCTCTATCCTCCATAGAATTGTGCTTGTAGATATGCAGTAACATGGGGAACATTTTGTACATAAATCACTTTGTGCAGGTGGTGATCTTGAAGTCATTTCCATGATTGTCATTGTCATAATGACTGCTTTATCAACATGTCAAATTGAATACTGAAGCATGAATTCTCCAGACAAAGTATAGCTTGAGCCTTTCTCAACAGCATTTCTTTATCATCTGATTCACACTCAGTTATGGACTTTAGATTTTCCTACTTTTCATTGCTTGGAGTTCTGTAGTTTTTGTTATATATTACAGCTTTTGAGGGGGAAAGCTGCTGAAACAATTGAAGTGGCTGCTAGTTCACTTCTGTATGAAGGCCAACTCACCTAAGTCTTCCCTGGCACAACCACGTGAGGAGTTCACTATTGTGAGTTGACAACTGTTCCTTTAAACCCTAGCTACCATAGGGCAGTGGCTTGAAAGCTGGTGTCTAGATCAACCTTCTATGTTTTTGTAATAGATTAGATAATAATAGATTAGATTTTTTTTTTTGTGTACCGCAAGGTTGTATAGAACAGGCATGGGCAAACTTCGGCCCTCCAGATATTTTGACCGTCAACTCCCACAATCCCTAGGAATTATGGGAGTTGAAGTCCAAAACACCTGGAGGCTAAAGTTTGCCCATGCCTGGTGTAGAACATGTGACTCTCTAGGTCAGATGGAGTTCAATGGCATTTCCCCTCCCCCCTCTTTTTGGGCGGGGAGATACAAGTTACTCAGTTCTGCCTACATAGGCAGGTAGGAATCTGTAGCTTCAAGGGTCCATGCCACTGGTGGATTCTGGAAACTGTAATTCAAAATAAATTTGCTGAGCTCTGGTTTAAATACATTCAGAGGAGAGGAATAGTCATAGTCATAGAGTTGGAAGAGACCTCGTGGGCCATCCAGTCCAACGATTAATTATGAATATATCCTACCTCCGTGGGACTTACCCAAGATATCTTATTGCACATTGTGGAAAACAGACTTTTGGAAGTTGAGCAGCTTTTGTACTGATCCAGGAGGACTCCTTTTATGTTCTTACGAGCAAGGAGCTAACAGAAGCCTTGTTCCAGAAACCCATTAAACTCTTTTCTAACTATCTTTCTGGCTTTTAGTATTTTAGAAATCTTGACTGATTCATTTGGGATGGAAATAATAGAATCATAGAGTTAGAAGAGATCACAAGGGCCATCCAGTTCATGCAGGAATACACAATCAAAGCATCCCCTACATATGGTCATTTAGCCTCTGTTTAAAAACCTCTGAAGAAGGAAATTCCAACACACTCCCGAGTTGAACCGCTATCATCACCAAGAAGTTCTTCCTAATGTTCAAGTGGAATTTATTTTCCTGTAGTTTGAGGCCAATGCTCCATTTTCTGGTCTGTGGAATAGCAGAAAAAAGTTGTCTGCCTCCTCTATATGACATCCTTTCAGATGTTTAAACATTGCTATTGTGTCCCTCTTAACCTTCTCTTCTCCATAACACACACTCAGCTCCTCAAGCTGTCCGTCAGAGAGATTCAGGGTTTCCGGATCTTTGGTCATTTTTATTGCCCTTCTCTGGACACATTCAATATCCTTCTGGTATTATGGTACCCAGAACTGGGCACAATGTTCCAGGTGAGGTGAGGTTTAACCAAAGCAGAATAGAGTGGTCGTATTACTTCCCTAGACACACAACCATCCTCTTGATGCAGCCCAGAATCACATTGTCTTTTTCAGCTGCTGCATCACATTGTTGACTCATGTTCAGCTTATGGTCTATTAAGACTCCCACAGCCCTTTCACATGTACTGTTGTCAAGCCAGCACCTATCCTATACTTCTGTGTTTCATTTTTTCTGCTTAAGTGTAGTATCTTACATTTCTCATTTTAAAAAAGAAAAGCCAAATCATGCTAAAATTACAGCAGCTACTTGATATCACGTTTTGTGCTGTATTTTCACTTCATTCTGAATACTGCATACATACCCGGGGGAATCAAACCAAGCTTCAAACAAGTTCATGTCCACATGAAACAGTTCCACCACAATAAATATATTATCAGGAATTCAGATTGGGTCTCAATCCAAGAAAATATCATAAAAATCCAGCTGCATTTATAGTAGCAAGCACATTGGCAGAAAAATTCAACATCAGTTTTCTACTTCAGAAAAGGGAGTGGGACTTCTTTGAGCCACGAAAAATATTTGGAGAACTTGAATAAAATATGTTGAAGACAAAGTGTTGCAGAGGAGAAGCCGATGCTGTGCAATGAAACAGCCCAGACATGAAGTCATGTTAAAAGCATACACATGTATGCTTTTGGCTGGGAAAGGGGAACAGTCCCCTGGCAGAGCAGCTTTAGAAACCGGAAGAGAGAGGGGAGGGGTGAACGGTCTTGAACATGAGAATGGGAACAGCTTGAAATGTTTCTTATTCTTGATGGGCTGCTGGACCGCAAGAGAGAGAAGCTTTGAACAAATAGAGCTTTGTTAGACAAGGGTGATAAGGTGACCCTGTAGGTTGCTTTATCTCGCGCTGTAACACATGTGAGGGAAATAAATACGGAAGGGCTGAGATTCTGAGTGATAGAGTCAGTGTGAGGGTTTTGCATGCAAAACTCTGCTGTCATTACTTCTGAACTAACCTGTTGCACTTATAGATCCTGTTCCCAGACATTTTAAACAATTACTCGTACTTTCAAATAATTATCGCAACAAAACATCAGTGAATCAGTAGAGCTGATGCAATTTTCTGAATCAGCACCCCAAATAACCAAACCGAATCTAAAGCTGACCAAAAACTGATTCATAACCCTTTTGGTACTAATGTTTGAGAGTGGTTTCTGGTCAAAGTAGTCCCTGTTCAAGTGGTCCATGGTCAATTGGTCCCTGGTCAAAAAAAGGTTGGGAACCACTGATTTAGTGGGACTGGGAGTTGGAATGAGCGGGTGGATGCATGCAAAACATTTGGGGACTAGTGGGTGGGTGTGGTTTTCTTTTAGGGTGACCCTGAACTTTGAGTCACCCTTTAGCCTTTACTAAAGCCTTTAGCTTCTGCTCTTATCTCTCCTCCCTCCTCTCTTTCAGAAAGTACTTTTAAAAGATTATTGTTATTAATAATTATAAGAGAAGTTACGGGGGGGGGGGGGTGTCCAGTGTGGGATACTTTTTTGGGAATTTTTAAAGGAATTTTTATTTCTAGAAAGAAAATAAATTCCTAAAAATCAGAGGATCACCCAAACATTATGAAATTTAGTGGGCCAACAGTTGTCTTCCAAGTGTCATCATTTTCATCCCAATAGCCCTAAAAATGATGGGAAGGGGACCCCAGGGAGCTCCCCCCCCCCAAGGTTGCTATGGAAGGTAATTCCAGAGACCAGAAATAGTCTCTGAGAAGACTCCCTCATTCATGTTCACAAGATAGACTTTTAATGGAAGAATCAAAAGAGAGCCTTCCCTTCCTGGCAGAGAAATCTGAGGTGGATGAATGCCTGCATATTAGGATGGCTCGTGAGCTCTGGTGGTGATCAAGCATCACCTACAGCATTCCAATGTTTTTTTTTCTGGTGTATAGATCAGTTCTTGAACTTAAAATATCATGGCTTTTATTTCAGGAGGTTATGTGTAGAGAGAACATGGGGACAGACAGTGAGGGTTGCCAGAACTGAAACTGAAGATGGCTCTGGTTGTGTAGAAGAGGGAATCCTAACAAGAGAGGACCTTCCTTTCCAGACCTCTAATAGGGGACTTAGAATTATAGAATCCTGGAGTTGGAAGAGACCTCGTGGGCCATCCAGTCCAACCCCCTGCCAAGAAGCAGGAAAATCACAGTCAAAAGTATCCCCAACAAATGGCCATCCGGCCTCTGGTTAAAAGCCTGCAAAGAAGGAGCCTCCATCACACTCTGGGGCAGAGAGTTTCACTGCTGAACAGCTCTCACAGTTAGGAGGTTCTTCCTAATGTTCAGATGGAATCTCCTTTCCAATAGTTTGAAGCCATTGCTCAATTGCATCCTAGTCTCCAGGGCAGCAGAAAACAAGCTTGCTCCCTCCTCCCTATGACTTCCCCTCACATATTTATACATGGCCATCATGTCTCCTTTCAGCCTTCTCTTCTGCAGCAAGGGATACCTTCCAGTGCTATAAGACATACATACACTTTCTGGTTCTCTCTATGAATTGGTCTGGAAAAAATCAGACCAATTCATGGAGAACATGTTGTTATTTATTTATTTTATATATTATTGTTTACCATTTAATATATTAAATGTCCAAGTAGTTCACATTAGAATGCAATAATAATAGTCTAATAACAACATAAACTGTTCAAAGATAATTTAGAAGGTAAAGTTTTGGTCATGGTGTTTCTGGACATCTAAGGACAGTGGCATTGTATCTTTTGGGTGTCATCTGTTGGGAGTAAGTTACACAGGAAAAGTTCTTTCCCAGCTTGTAAGCATCTAACTAGCCCTTGACAGAAATCAGATACAAGACTCAGTGGTCTGATTCAGCCGTGATTCATATCACCACTTAGGTCACTTTCTCAAGGATGCTCACAGTGTATTAAACCAGCCTTACACTGCAAATCATAATCTACAACATATATCCACAAATATACTGTACAAAAATGTAGGAGAATCAAACACTATATCAAATGAAAAAATATAATTAAGAGATGTTCAAAAAAAACTGATGGAGAGGATATGGAGGTACAGAATTGGTCCAACATATGCGGTCATGATGTCCCAAAGTGAAAAGCTTTTGGAAGAACACAATGGAGTGGTTGAGTTGAAAGTCTAATCAAACTATCATACTGAGAGATACATTATTACCTTTCTCTGTATTTGACAGGCACGGTGAAAAAGCTTTAATATAAATGAATCTCTGTATTAGCAGAAGACACCCAGATGGGAACTGCAAAGTTTTTGAAAACCTTGCAGGGTCTCTCATTAAGGGGTCATCTTTACAGAGTTTGATGTACTGCCTTGCCAGAAAAATTAACTTACAATTTACAGCTGGCTAGGGAGGAGATAAAGGACGGTGGCTTTGAGAAATCTGGTCATAGTTTCTCTTCTTAGCAATGGATTTAGCTTCAACACATGGAGCACCAGTAAAGCAGCTGGAGTTTTGAAATAGTACCTTTCCACACAGCGATTTATAAATGGGAAAAAGGCCCATAAGCGTGTCTTGAGATGTGAATATTCTACAAGAAAGATGTGTAAAACTGTGTTAGTTTATTGAATTAATGCAGGTAATTGTGTGTGTATTTGGAAGAGTGCATCTACTCTGCAGAGTTAATAGCACTTTGATACCATTTTGAGACTGAAGGCTCTGTGCTGGGGAATCCTGGGATTTGTAGTATTGTAAGGTCCCCTATGTGATTCTCCTGCAAGATAGTCCACTCTGCAAGGCAACCTCTTCCTCCCTAATAAGTTGTAGTGTGGATATATAGGCCTCAAAGTGCTGGACCTTCACCTCCAAGAGAGCCACTAACTAGCTGTCATGTTTGAGTTCAAAAGAGTGTACTACAACACCCCAGCAAAAAGAATTCCCCACCAAAGAAACAGATATTCTTTTGAGTGGAACCTTAGCATATTAAAGTAGTATCAAACTGCTATATCTGTGTAGCATAGATTTATTCTCACATGGCAAGATCCATTGGTGGTGGTGGTGCTGAAATTGTGCCATTTTGAAGCAAGATGAAAATATAAGAACTGGATGAAATTGGGAATCTTTCTGTTTTGCAGTAGCATAAGCATAACCGATACTCAAAACGCACAGAAGCGTTGTCTGCTCTGTATAAAAACCCAAAGATGACTGGATTTCCATATCCAGGGTGAGATATAGGCAATAGGAGGACCTGTCTATCTGGAAGGAAAACGAGCAGAGACAGTTCTAGAAGGATAAAATTGTGAGGTCGCTATAAGTCAATAGACAACTTACACATATATGCATTATCCCTTGAGGTTATAGGCAAAGACTCTCATAGTTTAAATGTTCTCACCACCACCTTACAGGTAAAAAGCTAGGATATTTTTAAAGCAGGGGAAGAAAGATGAATCTCTCCCTAACATGCTGTTTTGCTATAAATATGGCACTCTTTCACAAAGAAGCCATTCAAACTCCTGTCTGCCTTTTGAAGTGGTTCAATCAAGATAAAATATTTCCTCTTGATGCTGCTGCAAGATGTGTTGGGCCACTCTTAAGATGTGTTGAGTGTATTAGACTGAGAGGAAACTTGCATACTCTAAGGTGTTATAATGTGTTTGGTATGCCTTGATTTGTACTGCAATTGTTGTTGTGTTCCTTCATATCATTTTCTACTAATGGCAAGTTTTGTTAGCAAGATTTGTTCAGAGGACATTTGCCTTCTGAGATTGAGAGAGTTTAGTTTGCCCAAGGTCACCTGCCATCTGTTAATGTGAGGCATGCTAGTCTGTTTTGATTATTAGTTCTTTTTTCTTAAATTACCTATTCTTCAATACTGTTTTAGGAATCGGTAATCCTGATCTATCCTAACAATTAATCTCTATCTGGGATAGTACTGTAGTATCCTTATCGTTGTAAATCACTATCAGACCCAGTTGTTGGATGTGTTATTTCTTTAGGGTTTTTTGCTACAATGATTTATCTTAACTATATAATAAAAACATTCCATGCATGGGTAGATGTGGAAGGGATTTTTTTGACAATTCCCCTATCTTGAACAAAATCAGTAATAGCATTTTAAAGCAATAGATGGAGAGTGGGTTACCTGACCATTCTCTGTTCTTGAAAGCTAGAGCTATGCATTTTACAGAGCCTTTCTAGAACTTCCTAAACTACCCTGCTGATGCCCATGTGAAAGAACACTTTCCAATCACCAATAAAGTGTATTTTACATGATACAATTGTGTCACATTGATACCACTTTACCTTCCATGGCTCCACACTATGTAATCCTGGGATGGATGATTATATGAAGTATTTACCATTATCTGTCATAAAGTGTATATATAGTGATTTGAACATCAAGTTTCAATTTTGAAGATGTGGGATTGATTTCTCACTTGGCCATGGAAACGTAATAGATCACACACTCCCAGACCCAGAAAACTTTGATAGGTTCACCTTATGGTCACTATGAGTTGTTGAAGGCTCACAACAATAGAAGAAGAGATTCCAGTGGCCACCTTGGCTTGCAAGGTGGAGCTATCCTAGGGCATCTAGCTATCATGTGAACTGGCCTATTGCGTCCAGGGCCATTGTTATCACAGAGTGCATAGGTGAACAATGGGAATGCTTGTGTAAGGACTCGGAGGTATCAAATGCTTCCTTTGGAAAGTTAGGAAAGCACATAACTCTTTGCACACCCAAGACTTGAAGAAGCACAAAATCATTGTTGGATCTAGGTCAATAAACCATTGAAGGCAGTTTGGAGACCAGTTGATATTCATGGTGTGTTCTTTCTTGTAAAATGTGTGTGTGCCATAGGAAACAATTCCTCTTTAAATCATACTCAGCTCTCTTAATAACAATTGTTATATCTTCAGCTTCACCACCCTAAAACTGCGCCTTAGAAACAAAACTTTATTTGTAGTTGGGAGGTTTCTTTTTGATTTTCGTGTGCTCTCCACCCAAGAAAGATAATGCATTCTTGCATATAATTAGTAAGATAGAAAAAGCTAGGCACACAGACATACAAATTACTGTGTCTGATGTGGCTGGTTTGTCACAGGTCAAATGTTAACTGTCTCTCATACACCACAATTTTATTTTTAGTTAATGACTAGAAGCCACTATGAACTAATTTGATTATTTTTTAAAATCTGTTAATGGCCGTCATAGCATCCTGCAGCAGTAAAGTTAATTGGCTAATTGTCTTCTGTGACTTTTTGCTTGTCTGAAACCTACCCCAATTCACATCTAGTTCACTGGATGATCTCAAAAGCATTGTTCTTTGGGAGAAAATGAACAGTTTTTTCCCCACTGACTTGTGATTATATATTTTTCCTCCTTGGCTGCCTTAAAGATTTGACTTTAAAGTCCCCAGTACTTAGTGTTTCCTATATATAAGAACTTGACCTTCATGCATTTTAATTGCATAATTATTTACTTTGGTAACTGCTTTTCCTTTGTTAGGCAAGGCTACCAGAACCCTTGTGGTGCATTGGGGAATCTTGGCTTATATCTGGGATAAAATCAGAACAACACATCATCGAAAGCAGGGGCTTAGCATGTCCCCCTGTCTTGCTAATTAATGCTCGGTAAAGCAAAACACATGGCATGATGTCACTGCCTTGTAAAATTCTATATCCTGGCACTATTTCATTGGCTGCCATTTGCTGAGGG
Source organism: Anolis sagrei (assembly GCF_037176765.1). Lineage (NCBI taxonomy): Eukaryota > Metazoa > Chordata > Lepidosauria > Squamata > Anolidae > Anolis > Anolis sagrei. The sequence goes on along the minus strand of NC_090021.1, from coordinate 26,698,393 downwards.
ACAAAACTCTCAAGAGAGTGGAAATAAATGAACAGTTCTCGCAATGAAAACATGCAAGCAATGGAAACCACAGTATTGGGTGGGACCAGTGATTTTTAACCTATTCATGAATAATCTGGAGTTGAGGTAAGCAATGAGGTGGCCAGATGTGCTCATAGCACTAAACTATATAGAATGATTTCAACGAGAATAGAAACCAAATAGCTCCAAAAGAACCTTTTCAAACTAAGAGAATGAACATTAAAATGGGAAGTCTTTGCTATTGTAAACAAATGTAAAGTGATACCAGTGAGTACAAGAAATCCTGAATATGTGCATGTTGCGTATTCTTTACTGGCCAGATACATACACTGGTCCACTTTGAGTATACCAGATGGACAAAATGACTCCTTTTTCTGTCCATTAATTTTCCATGAATGTTTTTCAAATTATTTTACATATTCCAGTACATATAGCCATAGATGTGCATTATGAAGATACAAAATGAAGTGTGTAATTTATGGCCTTTTGTAAGGTAAAAGGTGTATTGAAGCCTTATGCCCTTCTTGCTTTCTGCAATAAGGACGGTAGAGTGAATTTAAACACAGTTTAAATGACATATATAATCCAGGTACAAAAATCGTGTTACGTAATATAATGGAACACGCTGGACTACTTGAGTGTTCGTCACCTTCAACAGAGAATGGGGGAGAAACATTTGGGAGCATAGGTGAAATATTGGTGCATTCATTACCCCAAATCACCGAAATGTATAGTGAATCAAAGTTACAGTGTTGGAAACACTAGCTACTAATGCAAAATTACATGAGTATCTTTCATTTTGTGTCCTTAGGAAGACTATGATCGCCTGAGGCCCTTGTCATACCCCATGACTGATGTCTTCCTCATTTGCTTCTCTGTGGTCAATCCGGCTTCTTTTCAGAATGTGAAGGAGGAATGGGTACCAGAACTAAAGGAATATGCACCAAATGTACCATACTTGTTAGTTGGAACCCAGGTAAGTCTTGTGTTATATGTTCTAAGGCAGTGGTTCTTAAACCGTGGGCCACAGACCACCAGTGGGCCGCATGGACAAAAATCTGGTCCACGAGCCTCCTTCTTCTTTATTTATTTTATTTATTTATTTTATTTCCACTCTTTTCATGCCACCTGCCACTCCTTCTTTGTCGCTGACCATGACATATGTTTTGTATCAGAAACTAGAGTTGATGTGTTCTATCCAATGCAATTTTTTGAATCAGCATCCCAAACCAAATCTAAAGTTGACCAAAAATTGTTTCATAACCCTTTGAACTAATGTTGGAAAGTGGTCCCTGGTCAAAGTGGTTTCTGGTCAGGTATTCCCTGGTCAAGTGGTCCTTGGACAAATTGGTCCTTGGTCAAGTGGTCCCTGGTCAGAAAAAGATTGGGAACCACTGTTCTAAAGGGCTAAAGGGGGAAAAAATGAAGAAAAAGCATTCTTCCCTATAACTAAGCTAAAAACAAACCATCCATTTTATTAAAAAGCTTTATAGGTCTCTGTGACACAGGACATTAACTTCCTAAAGTTGCTGCTAGAAAGTCTCCTAATTTTTTTTAACAAACTCTGCCCATTAAAGCACCCTCTTGTTTTTCCTCTCCCTTTTCCAAAGTCACTTTTTCCAATGAATTTTAGCTTAACTACTTAGCTATCACTCAATACTGAAATGAAGCCAAAGTACCAAAATTTGGAAAAGTTGTTTTTAAAAGACTACAGTAATCAGAACTCCCAGCCCTTGTGGTCAGTAGTAATGCTAGGCTGGAAATTCTGGGAGTTGTAGTCCAAAAGTCAGCTTTTTCAAACTCTGCAATGTATGTATACTATAATGGCATTTGGTCAAATTAATGCCTTTTTTCCTTATTCTCTTTTTTCCACCTTTTATTAATTCCCTCATTTGTGAAAAATGTGCATTGCAAACTGATGGAGGCAGGACTTCAGGGATTAATATAAACTGCAGTGGACACTCCCATCTTCCTCAGATGAAAGTAGGTTTGACGTGGGGAAAGAGATACCCAGTGTCACACAGGACACCGTGGCTCCAATCCAAAATACTCTCAGTGTAGTGAAAATAACTACATGCAGACCAAGCTATGATGAGCCATATAACTTTCCCTTCAGCTTGACCGATAAGCCCCTGACGTCACCCTGCTTGGCCATTCCATGCTTTACACTAAGCAGGCCGGCCCAAGAAGCATCTGGTTGCACCTCCATAGCTAGAAGAAAAATGATCACAGCAGAACTCAGACCACTGGAGGACCTTGGTGGATGTCAATGCTATTGTCATCATTTCACATCAGGCTATGAGGATATAACCAGATGCTTCTCTGTGCATGCCTGCTTGCCATGAAGCACAGAATGGATGTGTGTGGCAGATTTAGGGGCTTTGATTGCAGCAGAGGAAGGAAGAGAATATCAACCCCCGCAGTGCCTGAAAAAAAGACATCCACACATGTAAGGGAGATTTACATGTGCAAAGTCTGTTGCAGAATTTTGACCTCTGTGTAATACTTCATCCAGCTTGGTGTTCCCATATATACTGGATTATTTATTTATTATTTATTTATTTATTTTGTGCATTTATTGACCGCCCCTCTCAGCCCAAGGGCGACTCGGGGCGGTGAACAGCAACAAAAAGACAGTGTACAATAAATCACGACAATACAAACCAGACAATACAAACATAACATATACTTATACTAAAAATCCGCTTCGTCAAGTCCTGGGGTCATAGCCAAAATTCATAGTCCTAGTTCATTCCAGTGTCGTTTCAAGATACACTCAGTTGAAGGCCTGCTCGAAGAGCCAAGTTTTCAGGCCCCTACGAAAGGCCATCAAGGAGGGCGCCTGTCTAACTTCAGCAGGGAGGGTGTTCCACAGCCAGGGGGCCACCACCGAGAAGGCCCGCTCTCTCGTCCCCGCCAGACGTGCCTGTGAGGCAGGCGGGACCGAGAGAAGAGCCTCCCCGGATGATCTCAAGGCCCTCGTGGGCTCATAGGCCGAGATGCGGTCTGCAAGGTATTTTGGGCCGGAACCGTTTAGGGCTTTGTAGGATAACACCAGCACCTTAAATTGGGCCCGGTAGCGAATCGGCAGCCAGTGGAGCTGGGACAGCAGGGGCGTTGTATGCTCTCTGCGTCCTGCTCCCGTTAGCAACATGGCTGCCGCGCATTGGACTAGTTGAAGCTTCCGGGCCGTCTTCAAGGGCAGCCCCACGTAGAGAGCGTTGCAGTAGTCGAGGCGGGATGTGACCAAAGCGTGTACCACCGTGGCCAAGTCAGACTTCCCAAGATACGGGCGCAGCTGGCGCACGAACCTAAGCTGTGCAAATGCTCCCCTGGTCACCGCTGAAACCTGAGGCTCCAGGCTCAGCGATGAGTCCAATGAGTCCATTATAACCCCTATCATCACCACACAGAATGGATATGATGGCTGGTGATGATTAAACTGGTCCACTATACTTAGGGCAGTGTTTCTCAACCTGGGGATCGGGACCCCTGGGGGGTCATGAGGGGGGTGTCAGAGGGGTCACCAAAGACCATCAGAAAACACAGTACTTTGCAATACACTAGTTTCTGCTTCTAATTTGGCCCAATTCTATTGTTGGTGGGGTTCAGAATGCTTTTTGATTGTAGGTGAGCTATTAATACCAGCAACTACAACTTCCCAAACTCTACCAGTGTTCACATTTGGGCACATTGAGTATTTGTGCCAAGGTTGGTCCAGATCCATCATTGTTTGAGTCCGCAGTGCTCTCTGGATGTAGGTGAACTACAACTCCAAAACTCAAGGTCAATGCTCACCAAACCCTCCCAATATTTTCTGTTGGTCATGGGAATTCTGTGTGCCAAATTTAATTCAGTTCCATCATTGGTGGAGTTCAGAATGTTCTTTGATTGTAGGTGAACTATAAATCCCAGCAACTACAACACCCAAATGACAAAATCAATCCCCTGCCCAACCCCACCAGTATTCAAAATTGGGTATTTGTGCCAAATTTGGTCCAATGAAAGACAATGCATCCTGGATATCAGATATTTTACATGACAGTTGTAGTAAAATTACAGTTATGAAGTAGCAACAAAAATAACTGTATGACTGGGGATCACCACAACATGAGGTATTAAGGAGTTGCATTATCAGGAATGTTGAGAAACACTGACTTCGGGGATTTGGATATAGGCTACGCTGTTATTGACTGCATCAAATGTTTTTACTATTGTGAGACATGCATGCTTTTATTTCCTATTTTAAAAAGATAGTTACGAAACTCAGATGGTCGGAGAGAATATTTTCAAAGGATGAATTTGCCAGTTCTTGGTATGTGGGAATGTTTGCAAGGGGGTAAATAACTGGTGGAGAAAAGAGACGCTTGTCTTACTTTCCACCTACCTATTCCCCAGGACTTACTTATTCCCCAAGTCTTCTCAAACCCAAGATTGAAGCAACAAAGAAAGTGTTGCAAAACATTGAAAACAAGTATTAAAATACTTTAGACATCTCCCAACTTGTCTTCATTACAAATGTATAGTGTGTAAGTAGAGATGAGACCTAGACTTTTAGCTGTTCCATTGTGCTCTCAGAAAATGTCATGAGATTATGGGCCCCAGTTGCCTTGCAACTACTAGGATAAGGATAAAGAATATAGGATCTTCAAGGTGTTTAGTGCCCATCATCCCCTTCCATTTGTCTTTTCTGACTGGAGATGGTGAGATTTGCACACCAATAACATGTGGAGAGTCACACATTCTCCTGCTATGCATTTTCACTACCTGATACAAGTAGCAAATTATGTATTTGATCAAACTTGAGTGAATTAGATGTTCCATTAACTTCCATCACTTTAAAAGATAAGTAGTGATGAAATGCAACTACTTCAGGTTGAATCCAACCTCTGTTGGGTTTTTTTTTTTAAGTAAACGCAGGAAAGTATACACTTTGTCAATTTCTTTAACAGATTGATCTTCGTGATGATCCCAAAACTTTAGCAAGATTGAACGATATGAAGGAAAAGCCAATATGTATGGAGCAGGGACAGAAGCTAGCAAAAGAGGTAAGTTGGAACAAACAACCCTGGTGGCACAGTAGGTTAAACCCTTGTGCCGGCAGGACTGCTGACCAAAAGGTTGGTAGTTCAAATCTGGGGAGCAGAGTGAGCTCCCGTCTGTCAGCTCCAGCTTCTTATGTGAGGACATGAAGCCTCCCACAGGACAGTAAAACATCCGAGCATCCCCGGGGCAGCGTCCTTGCAGACAGCCAATTTTCTCACACCAGAAATGACTTGCTGTTTCTCAAGTCCTGACACGGTTAAAAAAAACCATTATTCTGTATTATATTTTTCCCATCCCTTCCCCCTTTCAGGCCCTCAAAAATACACACACCATTGTATGTTTTATTTATTTTTATTTAAAACTGTTAAACTGTAACTTTCCCTGCAAAAGGTAATTTAACATTAACACAAAAACAAACCTATAAAAGTACAGTAAGGCTATACAATAATAACATCAGCAGACATGAAGACAATAGCTGCCACAAACTACAAGGGCCTTATTCATTAGTACTGTTGGTGAGTTTCCACTGGGAGGAAATTCTGCCATCTAAATGATCACGTCAATATAATACAGTCAGCCCTTCACTTTCATGGGGATTTGGGGTGCTGATCCTCTGAGAAAATGGAAAAACATAAATAAAAAATAACTATTTTTACCTGAGAAAGCACCTTTCTAGGCTACAGTTACCCACACTAGTGCTACATAAAAGAATTGACTCGAATTAATGTGCATGGGATTTGAGGTCTCCTTTGTTACTTTGAGATGGTACAATAGAAACTACTTCTCTATATGAAAGCTTGAACAGTTGCATCATACATTCTGCTTCAAGCATTAACAGGCTTCGGTTTTCTAAGATGTACTTTGGTTGTTTTACTAGAACCCCAAGATTTACCATCTCGAGCTTAGAAATATGACAGGCAGAAAATCAGTTCATTTGAAGGAGAGTTCTAGACAAATCGATATTAGCACAATGAAGCCTGAACTTTTCCTAGAAGTCAAGATAACTAAACAAAGGCTGTCAAACTATGGACATATAAAAAAACACACGACTCATTAGAAAAGAAAATAATGCCTGAGAAAGTAGAAAGCGATAGGAAAAGAGGAAGACAAGATTACTGGTGGATAGGTTCAATCAAGGAAGCTATAATAAATAAAATAAAACTTTATTTATACCCCACCTCCATCTCCCCAAGGGGACTCGGGGCGGCTTAAATGAGGCCATGCCCATCAATACACTAAACACAATATAACACAAAAGCACAACAGCTATGGCCCTGAATGTGCAAGACCTGAGATGGGCTGTTGATAACAGGGTGACTTGCAGGTCTCTTATTTGTACGGTTGCCATAAGGTGGAGGTTGACTTGATAGCAATCAACAGCAACAAACAAAACTGAAGAAAGCTCACATTCTCCGAATGGATAAGATTAAGGACCAATCAACTTACTTTCAGGTTATTCTCCCATACTAGCTGACGTGGCACCAAAGTCTATTTCTGATTAGTCCCCCCCATCCCACCTAAGTTTCTTCATTTCAGGACTACAGTTAGTTATAAAATCATTAACTCTTGATGAGCTACTTCCAGCTCACCCAGAGATTCCAGTCTATCAGTTACTTAGATCAAGTGCCCTTCATCAGTTGAGTGATAGGTTCATTCATCAAATCCAGGGAGCAGGGTGAGCTCCTGTCAGGTCCAGCTTCTCATGTAGGGACATGAGAGAAGCCTCCATCAGGATGGTAAAACATCCGGGCATCCCTAGGCAACATCCTTGCAGACGGCCAATTCTCTCACACCAGAAGCAACTTGCAGTTTCTCAAGTCGCTACTGACACACACACAAATTATTTTCATTTGCTAAGTTATACACATTTTTAAAGAAATTCCTCCTGGTTGTCCATCTTCTCATGACAAGGAAGCTTCCCTGCTATATGCAGTCCTGCCAGTCAATTTGAGGAAAAAGTGATTGAATAAATGGGGAGTAACTATACATTATATGCTAGTTTTAGGGAGTGTGATTTTGTATCAGAAACTGTGGTTTTGGTTTATTGATTAAACTTGAATGTGCTCATTTCTTTCCACTGAATGCTGAAAACTAGGGAGTGGGTGTCTCTTTCGATACACAATAAAATGCCTTGTTTGGTGAAAACATCCATTTGTTCCTATATGAGAAACAAGGAAAGAACAAGGCCACTCATTACTTCCATTTACAACATCTAAGCCAGCATTGGATGTCACTGGTGTAAGGAGTAAAGATTTCTTGTTACTTCCAGAAGTCACATTTAAAAGGCATTTTTAGAGATATTTTGACAGGTATTTCCTAACTTTCATGCCATTCTTCTTCCATCAGTCCTAAAGCTTTGCCTCTCAAGCACGGTTGGTGGGGACGAGAGAGAGGGCCTTCTCAGTGGTGGCCCCCCGTCTCTGGAATGCCCTTCCAAGGGAAATAAGACAGGCCCCATCCCTCCCCTCCTTTCGTAAACAACAGAAAAGCATTGAGCAGTGTAAATAATATGTTAATTTTCCAATAGGGCAGAATCTCCTTTTCAAACACTGTAATGAGTAATGAGAATGAATTGCTTTCATAAAGTAGTTTCCCATTTCTATTTTGATGCAGAATCTTGCTTCAGTCAACAGTCTTTTGTCTCCCACAAATGTATGCTTCCTCCCAATAAACATTTATTCCTGTCTCCTTTAAGAGCAGTCGATTTACACATCTGTGTCTGAAGATGAGACACAGTTCATGAGTTCATGATGGCGCAGGGGCCAACCGAGCAGTGCTGTATACAGCTGGTTTCTGACATAAGCATTTGAAACTCTTTCTTTAGTCAAAGTACACTGGCAAGTGCTTCCAAGCATGACGCAGCTGCCCAAAGAACAATGTGACATCTGCATTTGATACTGGACAGAGTGCATTCTCAAGTCTAGAAATGTCAAATGAGGAAGTGTCATTTCATCAGTGGAGAAGTTCTTCGCAGAAAATTAGACTGCTCTCTTACACAAATGCATCTGGGAATTGGTGGCGATATTTGAAGATGTATTCATATTAAGCCCAATAGCATCTTAGGGCAGTATCTAGTGCTAGATTTCAACTCGGAAAGAAACAAATTCTAATGAGCATTATCTTCCTGTCTCCACTGCAGTCCCCTGAAAGCTGCAGAGGGGAAGGCACTGGGGTTAGACGCTCATGAAAAAAAATTATTGTGTCAGAGCGAATTGAGAATATACTGCAAATAGCTTCTGGTGTGAGAGTATTGGCCATCTGCAAGGACGTTGCCCAGGGGATGCCTACATGTGTTACCATCCTGTGGGAATCTTCTTTCATGTCCATGCATGGGAAGCTGGGGCTGACAGGAGCTCACCCCATCTCGTGGATTCGAACCGCCGACCCTCAGGACTTCAGGTCAGCAGTTCAAGCAGCACAAGGGTTTAACCCAGGCATCCCAAAAGTGCGGCCCTCCAGCTATTTGGGCCTCCAACTCCCAGAAGCCCTAACGAGCTTGTCCAATTGTCAGGAATTCTGGGAGATGAAGGCCCAAACAGCTGGAGGGCTGCAGTTTGAGGATGCTATGGGTTCATTGCACCACCCCATGAAAATGAAACACCATAAATAAATATATTATTTTTTTTGTTTTTACCTGAGAAAACACCTCTCTATAAATTTCTAGGACTTTGAGCATGATTCCAGTATTGATATAATAATAATAATAATAAAACTTTATTTATATACCGCTCCATCTCCCCGAGGGGATTCAGAGCGATTCCCAGGTAACATCACAAAACATACAAAGTATAAACCAACATAACCATAAGATTAACAAAACAAAATAGAAGCATAAAATTGTCACCATAACACACATACATTAAAAGTAATCCTGCCTGTTCAAGGCAATTTAAAAATTTAAAAGGCCGGGCCAAGATTTGTGCAAGCCCAAAAATTCTAGGGGGCCCGGGAATTAAGTGCAATGCTACAGCAGGCAACAACAATATTAGGTACGAGTCTGTGGCTGTTCATTCCGGGGTCGATTAGAGGAAAGAATCTGGGTAATTGGTAGGAAGAATAAAGCCGTATTCTACAATGTGTAATGTTGAGTTAGAACTGGTCATTTTCAAAGGCTTGTTGAAACCACCAGGTCTTCAAGCTCTTATGAAAGGAGGGGAGGGATGGGGCCTGTCTTATTTCCCTTGGAAAGGCGTTCCAGAAACAGGGGGCCACCCTGAGAAGGCCCTCTCTCTCGTCCCCACCAACCATGCTTGAGACAGTAGTGGGACCGAGAGGAGGGCCTCCCCGGAAGATCTTAGAGCTCGTGCCGGCTCATAGAAGGAGATGCAATCACGGAGATAGGCGGTTATTGATGCCTGCTGGAAGCTGATCACAGACTCTTACAAAAAGATGTAGACATTTCTAAAGAGGCATTCTCTCTAGAAATCCCCTTGTTATCCAGCATGATTAGAAGAAGCTCATCATAGAGGCACACTAGAGAACCTACGAATTTATGGACAGAACATTTTAATCATATCTGTGAATAATCAAATCTTCAAAAGCCAAACCACAAATGTAGAGAGACAACTAGGATCGTTCATTTAATAATATTGTAATAGAAAATAGAATACTAGAATATGAAAAAAGATTAAACACGTTGAATCACAGTTAACTAAAAGACTGTATCTTTAAAACATTGACAAATTATTTTGTTTTAAAAGCCAAGCAAGAAGGTGCTAGTCTGCTGTTTCCACTTCACCCTCCTGATGTTGGGTTACATTTATCACTATCTCAGCCAGTACCAAAAATGAAGAAGTTGCTTCTTTTCCTTGAGGGACTAAGTACTGTAATGTTTTTCTATAAGGCGAAACCAACAGAGGAAGAAATCTTGTTGTTTCTATTTGAGAAAAAAGCCCCTTGAGTGTATAAATAGCATTTGGGGAGGAATGTCTGTGCCTGTGTAGCTATTAAAAACATTTGTTTTCTTGACAGATAGGCGCCTACTGCTACGTGGAGTGCTCAGCTTTAACACAGAAAGGACTGAAGACTGTTTTTGATGAAGCTATTATAGCCATTTTAACTCCAAAGAAACACATGGTGAAAAAAAGAATAGGCTCAAGATGCATTAATTGCTGCCTGATCACGTGAAACCGCACTGGGCCACGCATACTGTGAAACTCCTGGAACCATCCAAATACACACTTAAAACAACAACAACATCCTACTAATAGATCATAGATCAATTGGGAAGCTGCTTTTTTCGGAATTGGCATTTGGTGAAACCCAGAGGGAGAGGGGGAAATCCCAAACGTGTGAAGGAGCACGCACCATCTGTTACGAATACTTTATTCAGACTGGAAGGAAAGTACAATTTCTCAGGGGTAACATAATTTAGGGCAAGCGACAGATGTCTCCTCATGTTGCCCCAGCATGCAAGCTGTGTTTCGAGAGGAGGAACGCCGGCCCCACGATGTTTGAAGATGTTTGGATAGGCTTCTGCTTTTTGACCGTAGTCTGCACAGTCTTTATGGAGTCAGCACAACAACAAAGACGCCTTCCCTCTTTGCTCCAGTTATCTGCTTTTGTATGTAAGCTTCTTCCTGTTCCAGTATATCCACAAGGGTGCAAAAAGGAGACCGGACACATAGCCCAAAGTGGCTCCAAGCGAACAAGAGATGGGCCAAACCTGGAAGAAGAGAACACTGCATCAGAAGGAGAAGTCTGGGAGGGAGGAGAGAAACGGGGGACTATAGCTCCTCCCTGGTGTTCTTTTCTGAGCGTAAGTTTGTGTGTAATGGAACGAAATGTGGAACTGGATCCACTGCAGAGCTTAACTTGCTTTTCTCAGAGAATGCCAAAAGTGTTAACCAATCATCATCCATTTCTTAACCATGTTGTACAGTTTTTAAACTTATGTGCATTAAAATGCAACTAGGCTTCTGGCTATACTGCAGATGATGTTTGGTAATTGCCAGAACAAGATGAGAAGACTGTGGAGCATTTTATGTGCCCGTTTTTGTAGCCAGAGTAATGTATATGTTTCTGCTTTGCAGTTAATCTGTTGCTGTTTTTTTAAATAACGGGTGGTCAAAGCAGTTTGTATTGCTTTTTTCCCATCTTTCCTCCACCAATCCCCATAATTATGTGATTTTTAAATTACTAAAAGGCTCAGAAAAAGTATTTTGGGGGGTTACAACTCCCAGAATTTCCAAACTGGGAGATTCTGAGGATTGTCCAAAAAGAGCATCTTTTTAAAGCTTTGTTGATCGCTGTGAATGGAATGTTTAACAGGAAAGCACAATTGATTGAAGGAGAGTAAGATACTGCACAAACCATAGGGAACGGCAAAGTTGATGACATGACTAACGAAGAGATAGGAGGTATGCTTTCAGTTCAGCCATTCAGGAACTGTATTTCATACCTGTTGGTCTCTGGGGTTTTCTAATCCACCCTTAATCTCCTATGCTTCTTCACCCATGAAAAGGCTGAAAAGGTTTAGGCAATACACCTTAGCAGGGAACTCCACAATGTATTGGACGTATAGGGCTGCATTAGACTCCTTTGTGTCCTTTCTATGGATGCCTTATTTCACTCCCAATTTTTGCACACAGAGCATGAAGATTGGTTAAGGAGCAGTTTCCAAAATATGTTCAGCTGACGTATAAATAAAACCCAGTACCTTTGCCCATGTGAGACTTCTGCTTTTAAGTGTAACACTTGACCAAGTTATGGTGAGCAAAGCCCCTGCCCCTTAATTTCAAAGCAGGTAGTGGAAAAGGAAACATAGGTTCAAAGAAACACGATCCCCCTGCCCCCAATTTGGTGAGTTCAGGTGTTAAAAACAGAATGGGAAAGGTTCCTGCAAGGAAGTAGATGAAGGATTGGTTCTGATAACAGCACTCTGTCCCCAACAGTCATCTGTCAGTTGCCTCTGGGGAGGCTAATGACATCACCCATCACACATTAGCAGAATCGAAATTACACCTAAAGAAAACAACAGTTGTGAGTAGGCAAAGCTATATCTTTAGGAGGATGAGTGTCAAAAAAGATATATATGTTCCATCTTGGTGAGAAAATAGGAAATGCTAAAATTTTGCTTGCTGCCTATAGTTTTGTTCTGTTGTGTACCTTCAAGTCATTCATGACTTATGGCGAATCTAAGGAAAGCCCAGAATGGAACTAGAAAACAGGGAAAGTAGCCCAATAATTCAACAGATATAAAATCTTAATCTGACAAATGTGACTGTTTTCACCCATTCACAATTGATTTAGAACAGGCAAACTTTGGCCCTCCAGGTGTTTTGGACTTCAACTCCCACAATTCCTAACAGCCTCGGGCCCTTTCCTTTCCCCCCTCAGTCGCTTAAGCGACTGAGGGGGGAAAGGAAAGGGCCCGAGGCTGTTAGGAATTGTGGGAGTTGAAGTCCAAAATACCTGGAGGGCCAAAGTTTGCCTATGCCTGATTTAGGGCATACTTCCATTGATTAACATGTCCTTAATTCAAAAGATTTCAGAACTGAACTTTGCAATATTATATAATCATCAAGTAAATACCAAATCTGAAATCTAGTTGAACATTTTAGAGAACACTACATGGTTGAAGAGACAATTCACCAAGCTTTCTTTCAAGAATTATATTTTTCTTGTAAATGTCTGAATAAACGTGTACCAGCAAACTTAAGGACACGTTAAGAGACACTAGAATGCTACATTATTTTTGGATGAATCGAACAAATTACAAGCAAATGGGCAACCAAATGTACAACTGAATGCTGATATGTATGCACAATAGAACCCTAGGTCCGATTCTGCTTCTTGAGGTTGATGTACAGAGGTTGTACATCAGACTAAAGTATCCAACTGCTTGCAGAAGGAAACATATGTCTTAAGACACCAGTGGGATTCCAGCCACTGACAATGCCCTGCTCTATTTCAGTTCTATTTAATTTACGCTATCAAGCAAAATAGTTTTTCTTCTATGAATGCAAACTTGTGGCATATACACCTTTGATTCCTTTTCCTAGCAGGTCTCCATAATTGTAACAACTAAGAATCTACTCTTTAACTGTTCTCAGGATGTCAACTCTTTCTGCAATGTACTCACTCAAGCACATAAAATTTCCACACATATAATGGAAGTAACCCTGGGTGCAAGATTGGAAACTTGTTCCTCCACAACAAGCACCAAAGTAATAACTTTGCGTGGACTAGTGGTCTTCCAAGCTTGCAGTCCCTGAGATGGTTGTCATTGTATGTGACAACAAAGTATTCACTTAAGATAATGTAACATCAAATGTTACTATCCAGCACAGATTAGAAACATTACTTTTTCGGACTATACTCTTATTGTAATAATTGATATCAATTTTTCCCCAGTTTGGAACTCAAGGTGGCTTACAAATTATAAATAAAGCTAAAATATAACAACATACAGAAGTTAACAATGTAATTAAAAATTCAAGCCTATTTTAAATAACACTTAAAAAGCAGGAGTGTTGTGTGGTTTCCAGGCTGTATGGCCATGTTCTAGCAGCATTTTTTCCTGACATTTCACCTGCATCTGTGGCTGGCATCTTAAAAAGCAGAAAATGAAAAATCCAGCACCTTAAGCCAACTAGTGTGAAGACAGCAAGGAGAGTAGCAATCTAATTTATGTGAGAAGGGAGCTCCAGAGATTAGATGCAACCATTAAGAAGTTCCTCTCCCATCCTAGAATCTGCCAGCCAGCATGGCTATTGTTGTAAAGTAGATCACCCTCTGGTCCATCCATATCTGCTTTTATAATGTTTATGACCCTATGTAGACATTCTTGGGGGTGTGCTAGAATCATGTTTGAACAAAGACCTTTGTATGTCGAACCCAGCTAATTCATAAATCTGTGTTCATCTTTATGCACCAAGGTAACACAGGGTGCATCTACACTACAGAAATGACGCTGTTTGAAACCACTTTAACTGCCATGACTCAATGCTGTGTGATCCAGGAAGTTGTAGTGTTACAAGGTTTTTAGCCTTCTCAGACAAACTACCACTTGTTATCCCATAGCTTTGAATCATGGCAGCTACAGAGGTGTCAGCGTGCATTAATTCTATAGTTTATATGCATCTTGAAAATGCCATTTGGCATCCTACAAACACAATGCAAAGGAATGCTACCCCAATACCTGTACAGGACTTAGAATAGTAGCTCTCAATTGAAAGCCAAACAGAATAGATGGTGAACTTTCTTGACTCCCATTGATGAATATTCAAGAAAATCCTACAGATTTTCACATTAATGTTTTAAAGCAGGGCCGGCCACTATAGTGTGGCTGCCTTCTGTAGAATTCTGGGAAATGTAGTTTACTGAAGCTGAGGACCTCTCTGGTTGAGAATTCCAAAGGCCCACCCTAAACTACATTTCCCAGTATTCTGCAGAGCAATGCAAATGATTGGGTAAGTAGGCACCTCCATTTTAAAGCGCAAATGTGATATCATCCTGAGTCCAAGATTCGGTGGGTGCATAAACCTAAACCATTGTCACTATGCAGAAATTATATTGGATTGCACCATTATGCAACCAATGGCCAAGCAGATTGCAATGCCTTACGTTTTCCTGCCAAATTGCTTTGTTGTGTAATCCTTATTATAATGTTGCCATCATGGAATTGTTTGCATTATACCCGCATAGGCACCTAAAGAGTTCCCACTCTGTTCTCAATATTTGAATAGAAGGAGAAAGCTGTCAGCCAGAGATTTGAAATAGGGTTCTCTTGGAAACACTGCATTTTTGGACTACCTTTCCAAAACTAAGCCACCCAGCATTGCTACCAAAGCCAATTTTTCAAGCCACAAGCTGCACAAAGGTCAGGGGGCAACTGGACAGTGTCACAGCTTATCTTGCTTGGCAGTTCTGTGCTCTGGGAGTGCAGGGCAATCTCGCTGTGCCTTTTGCGATTCTGAGACAAACACTGTATTTCCATAATATCTGTAATGGGCACAATTTACATTATCTTCCCCACCTCGGCTCCTCTTCTCATCTCCTAGACAACAAGTGAAATGTAGCCTAAGCATTTGAAGAAAATAACAAAGCCAGATTGTCTCTCGCTTCCTAGCTTTTAGCTCCTGTGCTATGCTTGCAATGCCACTTACTCTAGAATGAAATACTTTAGGAGCAAGAAAAGAGACTGGGCTTATTCTTCTAACTGTGAATCTTTCCCACATACCACTCATGTCATATTCAGCCAACTTTTTTCCTTTGCTGTTTGCCATTTATTATGACTTAGTTGACTTAAGCTTCACATTCCTCAATGTGTGCATTTAGTGCAACATAGCGTTGTTTGGAGGTCTTTAGGAGTGTAGCAAAGATGACTGGGATCATCTTTTCATGCAGTGCCTTAGGTACTCTTATACTGACCTTGCTTCTGTTTTCTGTTTATGGCCTCAAAAAAGTCATGGCTTCACTCAATTCACTGTTGCTTTGAAAAACCAAAGATTTGCTTGTTTCCCATTTGTTAACAGGGCCCTGCGTATCTTCTATAAAATGCTGTGTGATTTACACACACAATGATGTATACTCAACGCTAGTAAATTGTGTTTTTGTGGTCTGCTCAAGCTTTTCTTTCCATCAGAGATTTCTTTTCAAAATAAATTCAATTTCTTCAGGAACTGACCAATCATTAGACAATAATAAAATAGTAATAATCTAGGCAATGGTGTAATAGAATTTGTATAAAACTTTGTATCTTCATTATTGGGTTAAAGCAGGGGTGGGAAATGTGGGGTGCATACAGATATTTAATTTTGCAGCCCAGGAGGTCTTTGCCCATATATTTCATTTAAAAGGGTGGGATGGGTTTTTTTAAAAAAAAGAACAGGACACAACCCCTCCTTCATATGCTTGCTCCCTTTCTAATTAAAAAAAAAACACAAAAATCTATATACTCATGTATAGATCTAGACATTTTTCTCAAAAAATCAACCCAAGAAAACTTGGTCAACTTATCTATGTGTCAATATAAGTATTGTACCTTCACTCTTATCAAAAAAAGTAACCAACTCTTTCTCTGAGTAGAGTGGTGAATGGCAAGAGTGTAGTCCATCCTGGGAGAACCAAAAAGAAGCTCTCTGTTGGGGCACCATTTCTTGCTTTTCTGAATGCCTTGATAGGGAAATGTTGGTAGCAGCCAGGGGCCTCTGAAGGCAGCATTGGTGCTTTTCCTTGCCATGAAATGACCCTCAGCTTACCCGCAGTTCATATCAAAATCCATATTTTTCCCCCGCCATACCTGCCCTTGACTTATACATGAAATTGATTGATACATGAGTATTAGCAGCAGCAGCAATCCCTTGTTGCTAAGTACAATTTTTTTCCAAGGGCAAAGTCTTGGTGGTGGATCCTATTCTGGATCTGCATGGTCTCTCATAATACAGACCTAGATTTCCTAGTGGAAGGCAGTCACAACAAGAGTTTGCTTGATGCACCTTTCTCTTGGCACATTTCTCCCTTTTGCTTTCTATTTGTGCCTTTTCAAAATCCATAGCATTGTTGGTAACGCTCGTATACAGTAAATAAAGTAAAGGTTTCCCCTGACATTAAGTCTAGTTGTGTCTGACTCTCGGGGGTGGTGCTCATCTCCATTTCTAAGCCAAAGAGCGGTGTTGTCCATGGACACCTCCAAGATCATGATTGCATGGAGCACCATTACCTACCCGCAGACGCAGTACCTATTGGTCTACTCAGATTTGCATGTTTTCCAACTGCTAGGTTGGCAGAAGCTGGGCCTAACAGTGGGAGCTTACCTCGTTCCCCAGATTCCAACCGGCAACCTTTCAGTCCATAAATTAAGCAGTTTAATCCACTACGGCACCAGAGGGGTCTGGTAAATGAATTTATAGCCAATTGCTATTTTATTTTGGAAGGATGTGATCAATGGCAGGTTTGGGGATGGGAGGCAATTGGCACCAGAATCCTCAGAGTTTGCTCAGTTCTGGGTCAAATCCACTTCATTTGTCCTACTCTAAAGGCCATGCGTAAGTACAACTCACAGAGCAGCCAGTAGCTCATACTTGCCTCCCCCTCGCCAGATCTCTTTAAGTACAACTCACAGAAGAGCCAGTAACTCATACTTGTCTTCCCCCTCGCCTTGCAAAGCTATGTTGACCACCACTATGGCTAAGAGTGACCCTTGGTTCCCCGAAAAAGCAGTTCTTTGTATGATTAGTTTCTAACCCTGGATGAATGGGAAACCTGGATAGCCTCTCACACAATGAATGTAAGGAAATTTATTCTGAAAAGAGATGGTACAGCCATCATTTTACAACTGTGGGTTGGAAATAGGGTTCCTTCAAATGAATGCTGGCTTCAACAACAGAAAATAGAGCCTGGAGAAGCCTTGGGGGGGCTTGGAACCTTATCAGCCCTTCCTTCTGCATCAATTAAAGTTCTCAGGGTTTTGTGGGGTTTTGCCATTTCATTTGTGTGCATGTATTTTTATCTGAATCCTGTCCAATATTCTGTGCCAATTTCAAGCAAGTATAGCTGATTACTGATGAGAAAAGTGCTTTCTAACCCAGATAAAAATAAAAATAACTGCCCCTTCTGTAAGCATTCTTTGCCTTTACATATCCAATAGTCATCACTTTTCACTCTCCTACACTTTTCTGTTATAAATGCCAACACTGTTGCAAGAGCAATTTTATTTATCCATGGGTTGTTGTAGGTTTTTTGAGCTATATGGTCATGTTCTAGAAGCATTCTCTCCTGACATTTTGCCTTCATCTATGGCAGGCATCCTCAGAGGTTGTGAGGTCATGTCTGACAAAACATGTCCTCGCTAAAAATGTATTGAAATGTATGATCCTTTGCTGGAGGCATTGAAAACAAAAGCTATGAAATATTGTCGGGGATGGAGATACAATAAAGGTCATGTGGATTTCACTTTAGATTCTAAAACTATGCCTTACAGGAATTTCTTAGAATATGTTTTTTGAAAAGACAGCAACAGCTATAATGAGACATTTGAGCCATCGCTCTATTTTAGGGGGAAAGGATTAAGTCATTTTTAGCATGATATATATTGGGAAGGGGGAGAGACTGTTTCTATTTTCAGACCATTTAATTTTATTTCTTCTATGATTTCACAGCTCCTACCTAGTGCATTATAAATAGACATCTCTGCAGGAACTAATTTTTACCAAAAGCTACGGGGTCCTCTTCTTTCCCTCAAGTTGTAGATGCTTACTGTTGTAAATAACTTTACTTGCATGCAAAAGGGGGAAAAGGAACAATTTAAAAGTGAAAAATCAGAAGTAATTCTGGGAAACTTTCCAGAAGAAATACCCCAAGGTTTCCCCATTTTGTTCAAAGAAAACTTCTTTTTAACTTTTCTCAGAATCCACTTGAAAGTAACAGCTGAAGGAATTTTAATTATGGCACTGCAATTTCAAAACACGGGGGAAAACCTTTAGCCAGTCGCCACTTCACAGCCTGGCCTACCTCACAGGGATATTAAGAGGATAAATAGGATGAAATTAACCGCCTTCCCTTTCCGTCACTTCCCTGAAGAACCTGGAAGAAGGTCAAGAAACAAATAGGAAACTGCTACCATTCGCCTTGAAAGTTCAAATGAAACTGAAGCCAATTTTAAGTGCTTCAGAGTGTTGTGTTACAAAGTAAGAGTTGTGAGCTCCATAACACTCCAGGAACTTACGCAATGAAGAAACTCCCATAAGAGGAACAGTATGAAAAGCTGCTCTTCTGTAATTCCCAAGGAGTAATAATGGCACACATATCCCATTCACTATACCTTTCCGCATTGGAATACTGACTGAGGATGATAGGATTTCATCCTGTTTAGCCCGAGCATACTACATTGGCTGACATGTCTAATCAAAGAGCTAAGTAAAATATGACATGTTTACAGTGGCAAAGGGGTCTTCAATGTCCTACCCCTCCAGGGATTGACAAAACCAAAAATCACATACAGAACTATGCTCTGAATGATTCTGTTTTTTAATCCAATATTCTAGAACAGAGGTTCTCAACCTGTGGCTCCCCAAATGTTTTGGTCTTCAACTCCCAGAAATCCTAACAGTTGGTAAACTGGCTGGGATCTCTGGGAGTTGTAGGCCAAAACTCCTTGGGACCCAAGGGTTGAGAACCACTGTTTTAAACTTTTTAAAAAGTTGATATACATGTATTTTCCAACCGCCACAAATTGAAATCATAAAATAGTCAGATATCAATACATTACAACTTTCAATAATACTAGTACAGGCATGGGCAAACGGGCCCTCCAGATGTTTTGGACTTAAGCGGCTGAGGGGGAAAGGGAAGGGACCCAAGGCTGTCAGGAATTGTGAGAGTTGAAGTCCAAAACACCTGGAGGGCCCAAGTTTGCCTATGCCTGTACTAGTTGGTATAGCCAATGATTGGGAATGCTGGAAGTTACAGTTCAACAAGGTCTCACATAGCCAAACCATTTTAAATCAGAGTGAAAAGCCAACTTATACAATTGGTCCATGTTTTGCAATTGTTCAAGCTTATATGAAGTAAATAATCCACTGGTTCTGGAGGTGAGGTTGTTCCAGATTTTAGCCTGCAACCTCTCCTACATAAAACCCTGCAACATAGACAATGCCTTCCATGCAACTGTTCAAGAAAACATGTTGGTCCAAAGCCATCTCAGTGTCTTTATGGAGCCTCTAATGCAGTGGTTCTGAACCTGAGGGTCCCCAGGGGTCTTCGCCTACAACTCCCAGAAATTCCAGCCAGTTTACCAGCTGTTAGAATTTTTGGAAGTTGAAGACCAAAACATCTGGGGACCCACAGGTTGAGAATCTCTGCTCTAATGCTCTAATGCATTTTGTTACTGTTACCCACCTTGAGGACCATTTTAGGTTGAAAGATGGGACATAAATTTAGTGAATAAAGTAGTCTGCAATATGCAAGGGGTTGCCAATACTCAGAAATAGACGCAAGCTATGGAATTATGGGGTGAGACTTCTTTTTTTTCACAGAACATGGGGTCTGATTCTGAATTGGGGCTGTGGCCCATAGCAAAAGAAAGGTTTCCTTTCCCTCCACTTGTCATAGCCCCAGTCAAACTTCATTCCTCTTCCGCAAAGCTGCCTTTAGAAGAAAACTGCCTACAAAGAGGTCCAATCTCTGGATATCCAGTTAGGCCCTAAACTGCAGAACTTATCAGGTGAACAGATAAAAGGTTCGGACAGGCAAACGGTTCCAGCCCAGCTTACCTGTCTGAAAGTATCTCTCCTTATGAACCATCAAGGAATTTAAGATCATCTGGGGAGGCCCTGCTCTCAATCCCATCTTCCTCGCAAGTGCGACTGGCAGGGATGAGAAACAGGGCCTTCTCAGTGGTAGCCTCTTGGCTGTGGAACTCCCTCCCTAGGGATATTAGATCGGCTCCCTCCCTCCTGTCCTTCCGAAAAAGAGTAAAAACTTGGCTTTTGGAACAAGTGTTTGGAAGTGCAGCAGAATAGGTAATTATGAAATAAGAAGAATGAACATGGAACAGCTGGACGATGCTGCTGGATAATTATTTTAACAGGATGACATCAGTGATTATGTTTTTAAATGGTTTATATATGCCTTTTTAATATTGAGTCAAATATTTTAAACTGTATTTTTATGAATGTATGGCACTAAAATTGCTATTTCTGTGAGCCACCTTGAGTCGCCGCAAGGCTGAGAAAGGCGGGCTACAAATCCTGTAAATAAATAAATAATAAATAAATGCCAAGACAGCTAACTTAGGATTTCCAGGTCACACCCTCTTCTCCTTAAGGACCCCAGAGTCACACGAAAGAATTGATTGGAGACATTTATAACTAGCCTTGCAATTTAAGACACTGCCAAAACAAATGCCTCCAGTTGAAAGAAACAAAAATATGATGAACATGCTGAAAAACAGCAGATGCTCAACATGAAGAAAAGCAGAAGTCAGATAAAAGCAAATTCAAAGTCAGCTGCGAAGCTGCCTTTACAAACCCTGGCAAATGAACAGGATTTTCACCTACTGGTTACCAATTGAATGGTCCCCAGGAAGTACATTCTACGGCTGAGGTTTTTTTAAAGATAAGATATATTTCCTGCCATTGCCTCTAGAGATGTTTCCTGAGAAGGGCCAAAGGAAAGTCACAACACCCAAATGCATCACTATGGAAGGAGGTGACTCTTTAGACAACAAATAGATCACAAGCCATAAAGGACTATAAAGCAGCATTTTGCATTATGTGCCAAGAACATTCAGGAAGCCAATCCAAACATTTCCACATTGAGAAGATGTGCTCCACATCGCCAGCTACTTGGCTGCATCCGGCAACATGAAGGCCCTTAGAGACAAAGCAAGGCCTCCAGAGCAACACAGAAATGCTGGACCACTCTAACAACCGCCATGTCTGACTACACAGAGAAGCCATTAAAATCCACAAGCATGTGGACAATTTCAACAGAAAGGAGGAAACCATGAAAATGAACAAAAACTGGCTACCGGCATTTTTAAAAAACTCTAAAATCAGGACAATAAAGAATGAACAACACTCAAAAACAGGGGAATTCCAGACAAGAATCCATCAGGGCCAGCTAACACCTCCCAACAAAGGATTTCCCCAGGCAGCAATCAGCCAGGCTTTGAACTGCAAGACAATTAAATGCTAATCAAGGTGGCCAATTGCAACATTCACACTTGCCTCAAGCAGACAAGAGTTAATTCTCCCACCCTGGACATTCCACAGATATATAAACCTCACTGAGGATGCCTGCCATAGATGTGTGTGAAATGTCAGGAGAGAATGCTTCTGGAACATGGACATACAGCCCAGAAAACTCACAGGTGCTGTAGGCGATATTTCAGAGGAAGGAACTGGCAAAAGTACCCCTGAGTATGCTTTGCCTAAGAAATCTCTATAAAATTCACGTGATTGTCATAAATCGACAGGAGACTTGAAGGGTTAGTTACTGATGACTCCTGCCATCCCTTTCAAAACAAAACTTCAAGCCATTTTTAACTGATTCCCACATCTCCCGCTTCCAGGAAAGCTGGCTGCTGCTTCCAAGCTAGGCTCGAATCCAGCCCAGGTCCTGGCTTCCTGCCTTTTCTAATCCCAGGAGTTGATCCTCGGTTGGCTTTGAATTTGGAGGCACATGTCCTCGCACACGTCTCCTCTCAAGGGCAAGGAGGAAGTGGGTGTAGAGTTGGCCAAGCGCCTCTTTAAAAAGAGAAAGAAGGAAAGATGAAAAATGTGAATATGTAGACTTTTTTGCTCACAAAGTCTACATATTCTCAAGAAACACAGCCATGAACAGTACACTGGATCATCATTGGCCAGGCTGTCAGAGGGACTCATGAGTTACTGTCCAAAAGGAAAATAATTTTCTGAATGTTCATTTCTCTGAAATGAACATTTTTGACCACATGCACACACACACATAGATTCACAGAGTGGCAAAGGATGGTGTTAGGAGCCCCCAGTGGTGAAATGGGTTAAACCCTCGTGCCGGCAGGACTGTTGACTGACAAGTCAGAGGTTCGAATCCGGGAGAGCAGGTTGAGCTCCCTCTGTCAGCTCTACCTCCCCATGCGGGGACATGAGAGAAGCCTCCCACAAAAATTCAGGAGATATTGCAGATAAAAATTCAAATTAATAATGATTTGCTACTATGGGGAGTGTTGGATCACCCAAATGTAACAATCAATTACCAGGAGTTTTTTAAAAAAACCAGGAGTTATTTAAAGTAATAATAAGAGCAGCACATGCGGTGATCACTAGAGGATGGAAAGGCAAATCGAAATGGACATTAAATAATTGGAATGATTATATGTATGAGCAAGTGTTGTTAGATATTACAGGAATTATGACTAAGCAAGCAACAAGAATGGACAAACAAAATGACATTACAAATAGATGGAAGGCCTACTTCAACTGGGTAAAAATGGAGGAGCCAACGATTTCATCAAAGAAAAAAATACAAAGACTTCACCAGTGGCTGGATCTGCAAGATTAGCAGAAATATACTGTGGTCAAGGAGGGAGGGAGAGGAAAATATAATTTGCATCAGTGTAAACTAGCATAATGCCATTAATATTTGTTGAATTACTCTGAATTTATGCTTATAACACTTGGAATATGGTTTGCTGATTTGTGTTTATACCATTGTAAAATATGTTTGAAAAAAATAGAAAAAAAAGAGAAGCCTCCCACAAGGATGTTAAAACATCAAAACATCCAGGTATCCCCTGGGCAACATCCTTCTCTCACACCAGAAGTGACTTGGAATTTCTCAAGTCACTCCTGATATGGGGGGGAAAAGGATAATGTTAACCCAAACTCATTTAAATCTTAAAATGTAAAATATGCTTCCATGCCAGGAAAACGCTAGGGAGTTGAAGAATAGAATAGAATCACAGAATCATAAAACTGGACGAGACTCCAAGGGCCATCCAGTCCAACCCTCAGCCAGGCAGGAATACACAATTCAAGCACTCCTGAGAGATGGCCATCCAGCCTCTATTTAAAAATCTCAAAATTACATTTTTAAAAAAAACTTTCCCATAGTTGGGACTATACCATCGTGAGGCTATTTTAATCAACTTGCCATTAGGAACATCAACAAATAATAAAAATAATACGAAAACTTTATTTATAACCTGCCCTCTCTCCCTGAAGGGACTCAGTCACGATCACCAATGTCACCATCACCTTGACAAATTGCATCGATTCCTTTTTCCCATCCATTAATATTGGGGTTTTAACTGGATTTAAAACAGGTATGCTGGAAACTCTACAAACAAGATCATTTTTCTGAATTTACAGCTGCCCTCTAGTTCTGCAAACTGCACATTATCCCCCAAAGTATCTATACAGCTGAAGCTTGCCAGGCTGAAAACTGCAAAGAGTGTTCTCAGTGCAGGGCTTGGCCATGGCATTTTTGCAGATCAATCGGGAGCCAGCAGCCCTTTCAAATGCATTTGGGTAAGTGCCTTTAATGGAAGGAAGCTACACCACCAGAGGCCACATTCTCACACAGTGCAAGAGTGTGAAAACTCCATGACATCACTGGATCAAATGCTGCATGGACTGAACTCTACAAATGACACTGGGGCCACATTAACAAGACGTTTGCACCGAAAGACCCAGAAAATATCCTCAAAACAGACAGACCTACACTGCTCTCTCTGGAGTGTTATGTGGTTTCCAGGATATATGGCCGTGTTCTAGCAGCATTTTTTTTCCTGATGTTTTGCCTGCACCTGTGGCTGGCATCTTCAGAGGATCCTCTGAAGATGCCAGCCATAGATGCAGAGAAAACATCAGGAGAAAACTGCTAGAACACACCCATACAGCCTGGAAATCACACAACACTCCAGTGATTCCAGCTGTGAAGGCCTTTGACAATGCACTGCTCTGTCTCCCTTTTCTCATCATCAAAGCAATTACAGTGATCCTCGTTACTTTGCGGTTTGCCTTTCGCAGACTCGCTGTTTTGTGTTTTTTTTTAATGAAATTAAAATATTTAAAACAAGTAGCGAGGAAACACAGAACAGAAAGGCCCCGCCAAAGTGTGAGAGAGAGGGGGGGGCACCTTGTCGCCAACTCCCCCCCCCCACCCCCGCCCGGTTCTTCTTCTTCCCTCCGGGGATGGTTATTCTTCCCTCTTCGCCCTCTTTACCTTATTCCTCTTTGGCAGCTCCTCCTGCTGCTGCTCCTGATCCTCTTGCCGCCGCCTGAGCCCCGCAATGCCTCCACCACCTCCTCAATCGTGCCATGGCTGCAGGTCCAAGTGGTGGCAAGAGGCCCAGGAGTAGAAGCAGGAGGAGGCGCTGACGCTGCTGCTGAAGTAGCTAAGAGGCACCTCATCACCATCTGGGCCTCTTGCAGTCGCTTGGGTCCCACAGTCATGGCACGATTGCGGAGGAGGTAGAGGCGTGGTGATGCCCAAGCGCCTCTTCCACCACTTCTGGAGCAGCAGCAGTCGTGGCAGGAAGAGAAACGCCAAGGAAGAGGAAGGTAAAGAAGGCAAGGAGGGAAGAAGAGCTGCCCCCAGAGGGAAGAAGAAGAGCTGGGGAGGGGGCATCCTTACTTCGCAGAATTTCACTTATCGCGGGTGGTCCTGGAACATAACACCCGCGATAAGTGAGGGAACACTATATATAATTGTTCAGTGATGAAACAAGATGCTGCTGTTTTGTGTCTTCATGTCATTTCTGACATATGACAACTCTAGTGGGTTTTCTTGGCAAGATTTGTTCAGGGAAGGCTTGCCTTTGCCTGCCTCTGAGGCTGTGAGAGTGTGACTTGCCCAAAGTCACCTGATGGGTCTTCACAGATTCAAACTGTGGTCTCCAATCATAATCCAACCTTTAAGCCACTAAACTATGCTGGCTCTTGAAGCAAATCATTTAGTCATGTTGTCCTTTAGGGTTCTTTTGGTGGCGGCACTCATTGGTGTGTCCCCGATGAGTCTTTTGGAAAAACAGGTAAGACTATGCTGTTTCGCTGTGTTTTAAATGGCCTTGATTTCTCCTCCGCCCCCACAGAGATATTATGCAATGATATTGCTGAAGCTGTTCTGGCACGAGGTGCATTTGTTTTAAACTGGTATTTATTGTTCTAAGTTGTTTGAGGCCTGAATGGCAGAATACAAATGTGGTTCTGTTTTACCCATATTTTCATATAACCATGCCATTCACATGACAGAAAAATACAAAGGGAGCCGCAATGGCACAATGGGTTAAACGCTTGTGCTGGCAGACATGAAAGGTCAGCGGTTTGAATGTGGGGAGCGGGGTGAGCTCCCGTCTGTCAGCCCTAGCTTCTCATGTGGGGACGTGAGAGAAGCCTCCCACAGGATGGTAACACATATGGGCATCACTGGGCAACGTCCTTGCAGATGGCCAATTCTCTCGCAGTTTCTCAAGTCTCTCCAGACAGGGGGAAAAAAACAAAAATACAGATAAAATCCAGACTGCTAGGCATTTTAAGGTCTTTACAATATAAAGAGAAACTCAGATTAAAAATCATATCACAGTTTAGGTGTACGGGATTAAAAGTGCTGATGTGACAGGTGATATGTAAGGATTATAGGGTAAGTGCAGTGTGCGGTGTGCAGCAATCTTAATTCTAATAAAGTGCTTCTGGGACTTGGAAAGGCACATCGGAACAGTCAGGTCTTCAAGTTCTTTCTGAAGACTGCCAATGTAGGGGACTGTCTAAGATCTTTTGGGAGGGTGTTCCAGAGTTGGGGGGGGCACCACAGAAAAGGCCCTACCATATGGCACTACCATATGAACAGTCTCCAAAAAGTGCAACCATTTTCTAAATGTCAACCACCTTGCATGTATAGGTACTCTGGTCTCCAGGTTTTTTACTTTTTTATCAAAATCCCAAACAAGATAAAGTTGGGATAAATAATGTCTCTACAGATCTACTGAATTTGGGCTACTTTTTGTACCAGCCGGTGTAAGATATTGGGGAAAAAATGTTCCTGCTTTTTTCTTCTTTTCTTTTGGTGAAGCAAAATGACATTCTGTAAGCATATTTAGCTTGACCTACTTCAGGTCTCTGGTCCACTCCAGCAATACCAATGTACATAGGACAGAGATACCAACCTGCCATGGTCTATCCCAATCCAATGGAATAGGAAATGCTCCAAGCCATGCACCCACCACGCTGCACATGCTAGTAATCTGAAGGTTGTTATCCCAGATCGACATAGCCCTGGAAGAAAGTGAGACAACAGTTTCAGGGAATTTGGAAAAGGAAATGCATGCATCTGCATCCATTATTGCAATTTACCAAAGTATTTAAAAGCACCTTCAACAGGAAACAGCTGTCACTAAACCATAAAACTTTCTTCTGAGTGAAAGCCAGACCTCAAGACTTTTGAGTCTCCTCTGGTAGAAAAAAGTGGGCTATAAACACATATAATAATATAATAATATAGACCTGAAAAATGCAAAGAACTAATAACAGTCATTTTATTACCCAACCACCACCAATCCCTTTCACGTAATACAAGTTGACAAGTTTAATTACTTTTAATTATGATTGTAAAACTCATTAATTTGAATTAGTGAAGTCTAGTCCCTGCACACTTCTCCCATCTGAATCACCTTAATTATCAAGGAGGCTTGTTATGGTTGGCTTGCCTTCATGATTCCATTTCGCAATTCCCTGAAACTCTACCTTTTCAGCAGTGATGTCAGCCATATGGACCTCTCTCTTGAAACCCTGCTATTATATAGGCTTAAGTGGCCAGTGGAAACCATCACAGTTTTGACAGGAATTTGCAACACTTTAAAATTCTTAGTAGTCTCTCCACATTTCTGACTTTCACTTTTGGGGATGACATTATTCACAAATCTGATTACAATGGTCTCTCCAGGAAACTAAATGCTTTAGCACAACCTCAGCTCAGCTCTTGCTCAGCTTGCAGCAGACCTTGGCCACAGGGTTGCAAGAGAAGATCTAGAGCAGTGGTTCTCAACCTGTGGGTCCCCAGGTGTTTTGGCCTACAACTCCCAGAAATCCCAGCCACTTTACCAGCTGTTAGGATTTCTGGGAGTTGAAGACCAAAAACACCTGGGGACCCCAGGTTGAGAACCACTGATCTAGAGGGATTCCAAGAGATGTGTTATTTTCCTTCCTAGATGGTGGGTTTTTAATTCATGGTTTTCCCACTTTCACAGGGGCCTTGCAAACCTAACCCCAACCAATGTGGAGGACTGCTTGTATTTATGCATATTACTAAAGGCACAGATACTTATAAAGTTCTGTCAACATATTAATGCTATAGTGCAAGAGGAAGCAAAGGGTTCCTCTTGCGGTTGCATGAGAACCCAAAGTTGTGCCCATGGCTTTTAAAGCCTCCAAACTCTCTGGATCATCCTTTGTCATCCTAAAGAATCATCCTAAAGAACTCATTTTAAATAGTATACTGAAATAGCCTGGAAACACCATCCTGGAATATAAGCAGGGTTTGTCCAGGAAAGGAGACTGCCAGAGCTTTATTCAGACAAAGGCAAACCAACCCCAAATATTATTTGCCTAAGAAAGCACATACTTTAAGGATACTTTGTTCGATTAACGTTAATGTCTAGGGAAGCCCTGCTCTCAGTCCCACCTCCTTCACAAGTGTGACTGGTGGGAAAGAGACACAGCTTTCTCAGTGGTGGCTCCTTGGCTCTGGGACTCTCTCACCAACAAAATTAAATCAGTGCCCTCCCTCCTGGCCTTCAGAAAAAGACCTGGCTGTGGGACCAAACCTTTGGGCAGTGAACAATACAAGGAATGATCAGGGACTATGTGTAATAGATACGATATTTGGAATGGCCTGGACTATGATTGTTGGATTGTGTGATTTTAATTATTTATATTGATGTTTTAATTGTTTATATCCAAGTTTTAATGCTAAATGATGTCATGTTTTATTATTTAATTGATAATTGTATGTTATTATCGTATGTTAGGGCATTCAATTTTGCCGTAATTGTGTTGGGAACTGCTTTGAGTCCCCCGCTGGGGTGAGTAAAGTGGTATACAAGTGAAGTAAACAAACAAATAAATAAATAAAATGTTTTTTCAAAATCTGAAGTTGACCCCTATGAATTTTTGTTTTGATGTGGGGGCCATTTTTGGCATTCCATGTCACTTCTGGGAATCCCAGGGAAACAAGAATTGGCCCCTGGACCTGCTGCAGTTGCCCATCTCACTGTAATATTTTGCTAGTTGTCTTTATGACTTAGAATTGCCTTTAAAGTTAATGACTGTATGTTTCGTGACAAGGTATAGCTACGATGAAGTTTAGCTGCAATGGCAAACTGGCTGTTTACTGTGAGAACTGTGGTTTGTCTTATGGTTAGCACATTTCAGGACTATGTACTCTCAGAGGTTTACCACCTCATGCAAAAAAAACCCTCTTCCTGGATAAAGGCAAACCATAGTTTTTGGTTTCACTGACGCCCCCAAATGGTTTGGTGGCTTTAGAAAACAGGAATGGCTGTCAAGGAAAGTGAGAGCAAAGGGAAGCATACAAATTGGAAGATAACAATACAATGTCAAATGCAGGAGCACTCCTAGAATCATAGAATCTAGAACTTCCTGTTTAGCTTGCAGAAGAGAAGGCTGACATGATGGCCATGTATAAATATGTGAGGGGAAGTCATAGGGAGGAGGGAGCAAGCTTGTTTTCTGCCCTGTAGGCTTCAAACTACAGAAAAAGAGATTCCACCTGAACATTAGGAAGAACTGTGAGGGCTGTTCAGCAGCGGCACTCTCTGCCCTGGGATGTGGTGGAGGCTTCTTCTTTGGAGGCTTTTAAGCAAAGGCTGGATGGCCATCTGTCCAGGTGCTTTGAATGGGATTTTCCTACTTCTTAGCAGGAGGTTGGGCAGGGTGGCTCATGGGGTCTCTTCCAACTCAATGATTCTATGATGCTAGCTTATAAGATACTAGCTGTACCCGCTATGCACTGCTGTGGCCAACCTTCCCTCCCTCTTTCTCTTTTTTCTTTCTCTCCTTCCTTCCCTCCCTCTTTCCTTCCTTGATTCCCTTTTTTCTCTTTTTCTCCTTCCTTCTGTCTCTTCTTCTTCACTTTCAATCCCCCCCACCACCACCATCTTTTCTTTCCCTTCCTCTTTCTCATCATTCTTCCTTCTCTATCTATTCTTGGACTCAAGTCTCAGCAGTCCTCCTGATCGATTTGTCTAACAAAGCACCTTGTTTAATATAGCATCTGAACCATTTTACAAACAACTTAATAACTCTCCTCATTTACAGCTCATTTTGAGGGGGAAGCAACATGCTGCAGTATTTACTGAATACATTTGCCTCTGCTTCATCTGCAAAAAAGCAGACAGGTTTGACAAGGGAAGAGTTTGGAAAATGTCAGGGTTCAAATGGCAAGGGAGCAATTCAACAACAGGTAATGCACACTGTTGTTTTCCACTGAACAAAGAAACTGGTGCGAATCCTGTCAAACTGGAGCATTGCCTCATAGACTTCCAGCAAAAGAAACAGTCAATAAAATCTCACTGACAATGGTGCCACAGAGAGACTTCAAATGGCACAATGGGCTTTTCCAAATAAGCTCATGACATGAGATTCACTCTAGTCATGATTCACTTCTACCATCTTGAAGTCTCTCCCGCGGAGCCAGCTTTTTAATTAAGTTCAGCAGGATACTGAAGGCTCACAGCTCAGAAATTCTGGCCACACTGGGAAGAAATTTAATTCAGATCACTGACATCTAAGTAGGTGTAAAATTTGCACTGTGTAAATCAAATGTGCCCAACATGATACCCTCTGTTCAGTCAAATGTGCTGAGCACAATGGGAAACGTCGTTCACTAGCAGGCTTGGGAAGGCCATTATAAATCAAGAGCCTTCTACTAAGGTTATGTAAGTTCTGGTAGACCTTGAGGTCTGTGGCTTCATAGAACTGAAGCCAGATGTTTCTTCTCCACATGACTTTGATGGGATTTATGCTTATTTGCATCCGGAATTAGACTTCACATTGTAACCAAGGTTTTATTCCTTTCCTCCCCTGCTGAGCCAACAGTTGCTGGTGAAGTCATATGCTGCCCAGGAGCAGGGAGAAAGTTCTTAGTATCCAAATTATACACACAAAAGCAGATGGCACAGCAGTATATCACGCAGTTCTTCTCCCTCTTAGACCCTTCAGTTGGGCAGAATGATGCAATCACCTCATCTAATAGATTTATGGTGTCACGAGGATAGCAAACTCTCAGTTGTTTAAGGAAAGTGTTTGTAGAACTTTCTGTTCAGGTGAATAAACAGAATGGATGCCTCTGGGTATTTATGCATTCTGATTTGCTGCTTCGTCTGAAATAGCATGCAATGTGCAATCAATATTTGATATTTGGAACAGCCTTGGACCAAGAATTTTAGACCATGTGATTTTAACGTTTGGATTATTTATTTGTTTGTTTGTTTGTTTGTTTGTTTATGGTATTTGTTTACCTCGCTTCCCAACCCCAAAGGGGACTCAGGGCGGTTCACAGTGTTGGCAACAATTCAATGCCACCGATACAAAACAATATAAAACATCAACATTGACCTAGCCCTGATAAAACATTAAACATTATTAAACACATTACATAAAATAACATCACATATCACACAAAGATATAGCTATTGTCCGTAAACAATCCTGGGTCATTGCACTTTCAAATTTCACTTTAACTTTAAATATTCCTATGATGGGCCGGACGCTTGGCTCCACAGCCAGGTCCCCTAAAGGTCAGGAGGGAGGGGGCCAACTTGATCTCACTCAGAAGTTCCACAGCTGTGGAGCCACCACTGGGAAAGCCCTGTCCCTTGTCCCCATCAGCTGCACCTGTGAGGCCAGTGGGACCGAAAGCAGGACCTCCCCAGAAGATCTTAATCTACAAACTGGTTAATAGAGGGAGATACGTTCGGATAGGTAAGTTGGACCGCAGCCTTTTAAGGCTTTATAGGCTAAAGTCAGCACTTTGAATCATGCTCAGTAGCTAACAGGAAGCCGGGGAGTTGCCACAACAGGGGGGTTGTATGCTCCCTGTGTGATGCCCCAGTTAACCACATGGCTGCAGCGTGTTGGACTATTTGAAGCTTCCAAACAGTCTTCGAAGGCAACCCCACATAGAGTGTGTTGCAGTAGTCTAAATCTAAATGGGATGTAACAAGAGTGTGGACTACTCTGGTCAAGTCAGTCTTCCCATGGTACGGGCGCAGTTGGCACCAACACCTGGGGCTCCAGGCTCAGTGATGAGTCCAGGAAGACTCCCAAACTGCAAACCTGCGGTTTTAGGGGGAATATTAATATGTTTTAACTCAACGTTTTAATGTCTAAATGTTGTCTACATTTTTATGATTTAATATGATAGTCATATGTTATTGTTGGTTTATGCTATGTATGTGAGGCATTAAATTTTTGCCACAAATATGTTTGAAACTGCTTTGAGTCCATCTCCCGAGGTGAGAAAAGTGGTATACAAGTGAAGTAAATAAATAAATAATAAATATATAGCAGCATTTCTTGGGTTGACATTTTACAGGCAAACATTGTGGAAATACTCCTTGAATAATTAAGTGCCTACATTCAAGAATATCCTCTTCTCTGATCCAGGACAAACCTGGGAGAAGTGGTGCCTTTTACTCACCTATAAATACACTGTAAATGTGCACAAACTGGCTTTAATGTGCATTTTAGCTGTTTCTCACTGACACATTTATTAGCTTGCCACCAAATTTCAGTGTAAATTACAATAGTTTTTAAAAAACAACAACAACAACAACATTCTAACCGTTACGGAGAACACTGGCAATCACAAAAAGAACTTGAGGGTCACATATATCCCCAGGCCATACTTTATCCATCCCTGGTTTATATTGATTATTATCATTACTAGTTCTTTCAAATGTGCCGGTTTAATTTCTTGTTTCATTTTTATATGTTGTTCTTGATTGCATCTATTTTTAAATGAAGTTGTGGTTGGTCACTTTAAGCGGTTCCACAGGAAACTGGGGAAATAAAT
Source organism: Anolis sagrei (assembly GCF_037176765.1). NCBI lineage: Eukaryota > Metazoa > Chordata > Lepidosauria > Squamata > Anolidae > Anolis > Anolis sagrei. The sequence goes on along the minus strand of NC_090021.1, from coordinate 26,665,807 downwards.
GTTTAAAACAAGCAGAACAAAAAAGATGTCCTTTTACATGAGAATATATTGGCTTATTAGCTTATGAAGTTCACACTCTATGCAGTTAATATTTTCTCTACCTCTCTCCTGAGGAATTATGTAAAGCCTGCCTGGAAACTCTTTTAGCCAGTCCTCACATTCAGCTTGTATCAATTTAAATCAGTGGTAAATAAAATAAATCACAATGCTTCTTAGTTGTCATACAAAAGACATTATCGGAGCCTCTGCTGCACAGTGTTTACAGATACTTTGACATCTGGTGAAAACATTATTGCAGTGATTGTATACTCAGAGACAGCGGCAACTTTTCTTCGAGCTCAGAAGTTTTCAAAGCAGACACAGAATCAGCCAAAATCACAAAACAGGAGTAACATTTCCAATTGCTAAATTATATCGGCGCCTACAAAATCCACCCAGTGTAAACAAAGACTTCTGTGTAGTGTGCAATAGCATATCTCAGTAGATTCACTTATCCCACTCTATGCTTGTATTGCAATGGTTTTTGTACTACTGACCAATTTTGGTTGAGAATAACAAGAAAAATGTAGAAATAAGCAATTAAGTGGAAAGGTTAGTTTTTTGTAATAACAGATATACATAGCAAAAACTTTAAACATATTTCAGCCTTGAAAGATATGTTGTTTGTTCAGGCTTATAGAACTCTGCATGATTAAGGCACACAGAGGAAGAGGATCATACATATTTTATTTATGCAGGTTGGGGCCCTTATTCAGAAATCCAAAATTGAAATACAGTGGACTCTCGGTTAACTGGAACTCTCAAGTAACCAGCAAAAAAACTGCCACTTTGATAATATAGTAAAATTATTACATTAAGTTGTGTTTGTTTTTGTCTTTTTATTAATCACTGTATTTCAGAATGAGTATCAAGTCAGTACAGAGTTTGATATCATATTAGTTATGCTTATTTTTAATAGGAGCTCTCAAGCAATCAGAACGGTCATGAGTGCTGCCATCAGAAAGAATTAAAAAGACTCACGGAATACATTGAGAATTCTTTCTTTTCTACTCCTGATTACTTTGCCAAGAGGGAAGAAAGTGTGCTAGTAACCTTAGAGAAAAAAATCCAGCAGGTGAACTACCCTTCGCTCACTATGGACAAAAGGGTCTTGGTATTTGCAGGGGTTTGGTTTCAGAACCCCTCACAGATACCAAAATCCAAGGATACTGAAGTCCTATTAAATACAATGGTACCGAAAAATGCTGTACCTTATATAACATTAGGGCCCCCTGATGGCTCAGCAGGTTAAACCTCTGAACTGCTGGACTTGCTGACCGAAATGTCGGTAGTTCGAATCTGGGGAACGAGGTAAGCTCCCACTGTTAGGCCCAGCTTCTGCCAACCAAGCAGTTTGAAAACATGCCAATGTGAGTAGATCAATAGATACCGCTTCTGCAGGAAGGTAATGGCACTCCATGCACATGACCTTAGAGGTGTCTACGGTTAACACCGGCTCTTCGGCTTAGAAATGGAGATGACCACCACCCCCCAGAGTCGGACACAACTAGACAATGTCAGGGGAAGCCTTTACCTTTTACCTATATATGTAACCTTTGAAAATGATTAAATACTATCTTCCTCACGTTGATGTAATTTATCAAAATTGAGTCTTCTGGGTGAGTAATATGAACCACAATTTGAATCAAACCAACCTTATCAAGTATCAAGTACAGAACAAATACATGGACAGTGAGGGAAGAAAACAATCTTTACTATGTATTATTTCCTGTTTTAGCAACAAATAATGAAATCCTAAAAAATAATCAAATTTAATTATTCTTTTAAAAAATAATCAAATTTAATTATTTTCCTTAATAAGTACAACAGTGATGGAAAACTTATGACCCGTACGTTCCTCTTGGCAAACTCTGTGTTGCATTCTGGAGCAGCTTACTTTTCAAGTTAGAGCTCTGTGCTTTTGCATAAGAAAGGGCTGTGAGGCAAATTATTAGGAAGACCCAAACATAGTCAAAGCCAGAGTTGGTACAGAAAGAAGAAGTGGCTACAGCTGATTCATGCAGTGCTTGCAAAGTGTACTGTTTGTGAACTCCGGCTGCACTGCGGCAGCTCCAATGAAGAGTGGGGAATATATCAGCATCATTAACCGAATCAGCAGCTACATCACCTGAGAAGTCTGCTATGCAAAAAGCTGCTGGTTATGAATGTGATTCAAAAGCAGAAAACAGTGGGAATAATCCATGAAGGATACACCATTCCTCTGGTCCCCGGATTAATGCTTAGGGAAAACATTTCTGGGATTTTCCCATGCTCTATAAACTCAAGGGACTGCCCTTGAAAACGGTTTGGAAACTACAGCTGGTGCAAAGATCGGCGGCCAGATTGTTAACTGGAGCAAGTTACAGAGAGCGGTCAACCCTCTTGTTTAAACAGCTCCACTGGCTGCCAATATGTTTCCGGTCCCAATACAAGGTGCAGGTTATCACCTGTAAAGCTCTAAACGGTTCAGGACCTGCCTATCTGCGTGACCGCCTCCTCCCTTATGAGCCCACGCAGTCCTTAAGATCTTCCAGGGATGCCCTTCTCTCGCTCCCGCTCCCGTCTCAGGCAAGGTTAGTGGGGATGAGAGAGAGGGCATTCTCGGTGGTGGCCCCCCATCTCTGAAACTCCCTCCCCAAGGAGATTAGGCTGGCACCCTCCCTAGCCACATTTCGTAAGGAATTAAAGACGTGGATGTTTCGTTGTGCTTTCAATTGACGACTCCTATGACAAATGGCCTGTATCATGACATGAATTGTCATTCAATCTGATGTCCTATATTATATTAACCGATCCTGTTAATTTGCTCTGTTTCCATGATTTTGCCTATGTCGTTATACATTGTCATCTACCTTACTAAACTACTTTATCCTTTAACTAGTTCACATAGTGATTTTCCTCCCCCCCCCTTCCAAAATTAGTCTGCTGTTATTGTTGTTGCTAGCTATTTTTGTTATGTTGTTTTATGCTGTTTTATGCTGTTTTAATTGTTATTGCTTTATTTTAATTGTATTCTGCCTGGGCTTGGGACCCATGTAAGCCACCCCGAGTCCCTTCAGGGAGATGGAGGTGGGGTAGAAAAATAAAGTTCTTCTTCTTCTTCAGAGAAAAAAGAGGGAGATCTGGCTTCCCACTTCCAATGGCCCTTGATATAAAAATGGTCATCATCCAGAGTATACAAAATCATCCCCTAGATTAGTTCTGATATCATTGTGAATGACCTGCCATGAATTCTAAGACAAATAATAAAAGGTGTGTGTAAGTAAAGGAGGAGGCAAAGAAAAAGACACCTGAAAATGAGCATCTATATAGATCCAGACTGGAATCAGGAAATGGCATAATGGTCACACACAGATCTCAACTGACACCACTCAGCTGTATCATCAATGAACTACATCGTAATCTGGTCAACTATGCTGACACCTTAAGTCAGTGCTTTTCAACCTGTGGGTCCCTAGATGTTTTGGCCTTCAACTCCCAGAAATCCTAACAGTTGATAAACTGGCTGGGATTTCTGGGAGTTGCAGGCCAAAACATCTGGGGACCCACAGGTTGAGAAACATTGCCTTAAGGACTTTTCATGGAAAACCATAACTTGCCTATAGATAATTTCCCAATCTCAAACAGTCACTATAGAAAAACAGTTACAAGATTTTTCCAGAAACTAAGACGCTAACTCTGCACAAACATCTACTTAGGAAATGTCATAACTGAAATCAATCACAGCACCTACAACATTAGAGAGTTGTTGACTTGCTCACCTTCTAATGTGATATATGCCATCCTCGGTCAATAGTGCCCTGCACTATTGGGCAAACAAGCCACTCTCTGCACCAGAGGATAAATAGGCAAAAATCAGACATAAGGAATGGGAATACACAAAAACCAGTAGCTAAATATTTCAGTCTTCCTGGGAACCTCATCTCAGACCTCAGAAACAATGGTCCTTGAACAAAAACAAAACTATAAACGAAGACTGGAAAGAGAAATAATAGAATTGGGATACATCCACAAACTACAGCTCATCACAGTGGGTTGAACAGAGATACACAGCCTCGTAGAGAGTTAATCACGTCTCCCTTCACAGTCGGCATCACACTTCATTCCAATAACTTCCTCCTCAAATCATATGGTTATCTACGCAAGATGTTAGGCAACATCTCCTTCCTTTATATCCTTTATAATGACCTTTGTAAGGCATGAACTTGTCATCTCATCACTCTGCCCACAATGTTTGCATTTATATTACTATGTACACATACAGTCTGCTCATTCATGGCTCAATTTTATTGGTACAACTTCCCAGATAGTCACTTTTTGCTCTTCAACTTTCACATCTGTTTCAGATTGCTTTTGTAGAATTTGGTCTCCCATATATCTTCTTGTGAAGTGTACCATTACATCTTTGAACTGCTACTTCTGAATGTATTTTAAACACTCGGTCCAGTTCTTTTTCAAAATCCTCGTCCTCTCTTCCCATGAAATTTGCCAAAATGTTTCATTTGGGTTTTTTTCTTTTTATACCTGTAAAGCTTAAGCTTAATTTTCTTTCTCTTGCCTGCATTAATGTACACGAATCTGTTAAAAATTCTTGTTTTTCATCAAGTTCTCAAAAAAATTTTTTTCCAGCTTTGTTGTTCTTTCTTCAGGCTCTTGTATTTGATTCCTGTAATCCAGTCTAAAGGAGACAATCTGGAATCAGAAACTGAATTATATAGCAGTGTAGATCCACCCTCAGTCTAAAACAGGCATGGGCAAACTTTGGCCCTCCAGGTGTTTTGGACTTCAACTCTCATAATTCCTAACAGCCTACAGTTTAAGTCCAAAACACCTGGAGGGCCAAATTCAGACTGAGGCTGGATCTACACTGCTATATAATCCAGTTTCTGAATCCAGATTGTCTGCTTTGGACTGGATTATATGAAGTCCAAAACACCTGGAGGGCCAAAGTTTGCCCATGCCTGGTCTAAAAGGTAGTACCAGAGCCATCTAGGGTAACCGCTCCTAAACTATGTTCTATAAAACCCGAGGGTTCCTCAAAAGCATTGTAGGTATTCTGAGAAAAATCTTTAAAATCTTTTTTTAATCTTTTTAAAAGTCTGTGCCAGAGAATAAAGGTATTATTGAAAGTCAATGTACCACTGAATGACTATTGGGTAAAATAGACGTTTAGCTGTCAGTAGCCAGAAAGGTTATCTGGGCAAGAGCTCCCCTTCATGTCTACCTATCAATGCGAATCAGACTTTTTGGCTTCTGCCTACACCAGTGGTTCCCAACCTATAGTCCGTGGACCACCAGTGGTCTGCAAGAACAAAATATGGTCCACAGCCTCATCATTACTACACCGTGGTCTCAAAACCACACAGCAACGAGAGCAACTGCTCTTGTGAAACCCTCTTATAGTGCTAAGGAAGGAGGGATATCGGGAGGGGAGAGGCTGACTACCCATGAAAGACTGCTACTACCACATCAGATGCAGATTATGAAATATGGTTTTCTGTGGGTGAGCAGATGGTGACTACTGGATGGCATATTTCTATATAAGAAACTACAGCTTATGTGGTCTATCCAATGCAATTTTCTGAATCAGCACCCCAAATAACCAAACCGAATCTAAAGTTGACCAAAAACTGATTCGTAACCTTTTCTGTACTGATGTTGAAGAGTGGTCCCTAGTCAAGTGGTCCCTGGTCAAAAAAAAGTTGGGAACCAGTAGCTTATGCCAAACACAAATTTAGAAACTGGATGCCACACCAGATTTACGTATTCTGCTATCAGACATAAAGTCCAATTTCAAAACTACTGGTATTTCAGATACAAAACTGAAACAATTAATTCATCGCTTTAAGTGTGACTCCAGTATAAATGTTCCTGGTTATATCCAATATTTTCTTCAACCAAAATAAAGGTCTGTGTTTTCTCTTAATTTCCAAACATACTACATTATACAAAACACTCAGGCAATAGGAATAGATTAAAGAAGGAAGACCTTTGTGGGTTCCAAGGTGGATTCATTCAGACATGGTGGGCATAATGGCTCCAACTCAGGCAGCTGTGTACTATTCCTTGAAATCATCCTTTTATCAAACTAAGAGGTATTTCAAACATTGTGCAACTTGGTACTTTTGCTAGTAACTAGGGATGCACAAACTCACCATACCTCTATATAAGGATTCTAAAAACTACAACTCACAAAATCCCTGAACTGTTAAAGTATTAGTATCCCACCCATTTGTCTCATAGAAAAGGGGATGCAGTTGAAGAGGTAGGAGAAAAGAAAGGCACATCAATTGTCCATAAAGCCAAAGGATGCTCATTACAGTTGTTATTTTTGCTAACATTTGCTGAACGGTGACAGAAGAGTCTTGCAAAAAGCATTTTTCTAGCTCCATTAGCACTGACAGTCTTATCACAGCAGCTATTTCCCACCATGGGCTTATGACAGATAATCATTAGCTTAGTGGCGCTGGTTACAATAGCAAGATGTCAGAAAACAAATAAAGGCCAGAAGGGTTGAACACTGGCAGAAGGAAAAAGGAAACCCACTGAGCTTCCATTTATCACAGAATGTGATTTATTTATATGATTCTGTTTGTGTGCATTTCTATTCAAACGTGGAAAAATGTTTCCAGTCTTCCAAAGACAGGTTAGAGACAATTCTGTTCCCATTTAAAAAAAATGCCAGCTACCTCCCAGAAACAATTGGTGACTCCAATGAGTGATCAAAACAAAGATCAACCAACATTCTGAAGATTGCTACATATTTAAAAAAAATAACAATACCAATTATGAAAGAACTACGCCTGGTTGCATTTTGGTTTTTAAATTCGAGTTTTTAAATTCGATATTTTACTAGGCTATATGCTTTTTTTTTCAAAATACTTATTTAATAACAACACAATGCACCTCAGTACAGAAGTATTTTATAAATTTAGATATACCATATATACGCAAGTGTATGCCGACCTTTTCAGCCCTTTTTTAGGCTGAAAAAGCCCCCCTCAGCTTATAACTCGAATCAAAGTTATTTATCATTTTACTCTGCTGTTATTATTATTTTTATTACATTTATTACTTTACTCTATTTATTATTATTACATTTATTATTTTGCTCTACTTCTTATTACATTTATTATTTTACTCTATTCATTATTGTTATTACAGTTATTTTCCTCTATTGGTGTTGTTATTGCATTTACATGATTTTACTCTATTTATTATTATTATTATTATTATTATTATTATATTTCCATTATTTTACTCTATTATTATCGTTACATGTATTATTTTACTCTATTATTATTGGAAGGATATATAAGCACATTTACATTGAAGAAGCTTAGAATAATGGTTTCATCAGAGTTGGACAGTCTTATTTTAAATTACAGTTTTATGTAAATATTCAAAAATATGTAACCTACTGATATCTCAATTAATATAATTTGATTGGGATCTATTTTTATTCTGAAATTTATCAGTAGCTGCTGTATTTCCCTCAGCTTATACTTGAGTAAAAATGTTTCCCAGTTTTTTGTGCCTTATATTTGGTTCGGCTTATAATTGAGTATATACAGCAACTCTTACTAAGCCAACGAAGATTAGAAATTGATGGAGAGGAATCAGTAATTATATTGACATTTCTCTCCTTTCCTCAGAAGGCATCCTAACGCTAGGTGGTTCAGCAATCAGTTTTTACGCTAGAAGTGGATGTATATTACACCCATCGCTTTTCAATTTTTATATTATTTTGGACTTAATTGAGGAATACAATGTGACTTATTTCAACTGCATTTCCCACACTACAAAATGGAATAAAAAAAACAATTCTGTATAACTTACCCATTTTTACTGAACACTCTGAGCCATACATGAATGTTTGGTCCCAGCAAACACAAGCAGTGCAAAGTAGTAAAGGTGGACAGAAGGACGGCAAATAAAAAGGTCTCCAAGACTGATCTAAAGGAGGGTTAAAAACAAAAAGGATCAGTGAAGCTGTTTTCAGTTTCTGTCTTGGGAAACCTAAGAGAAAAGATAGTATAGAAAGGAGTTTCATTTCATTTTATAAGGCCTGGGTGTAGCTGTAGTTCCAAATAACTTGCTACACTGCAATTCTTATATTGTAGACATCCTCAGACTGTGGCTCTCCAGCAATTTCAGCCTCCAAATCCCAGAATTCCTGACCACTGAACAAGCTGGTTAGAGCTTTTGGGAATTGGGGGCCCAAATAGCTGGGGGGGGGGGACACAGTTTGAGGATGCCTGAAATATGCAAAAGGATCTTGTAGCAACTTTTATACTAACTGAAAGAAATTGTAGCATAGGCTTTCATAGACATAGACCCCATCTACACTGACCATTTAATGCACTTCAAAGCTATCTTCAGAATCTGGTGGTTGGAAAGCAAAATTCCACAAAACCAAAGCCCTCGGCGGTTTGTGTGGTCACAATCCAGACCTCAAACTGATTCTAGGATTTCCTATATAATCATCTGCACAGAGAAATCGTTTTCTTCAATACCACTTCATTGCACGGTCAATGTACTTGTACAGTAGTTTGCGTCTTAGTCTATTTCCTCAGATGCATTAGAATTCTACCCCAGTTCAGTCACGTAAACTCACACCTGTAATCTGACATCATTTTCACTGGGATATATATCAAGTAACAGTTAACTGAGATTTGTTTGTAAGTAAATACATACAGAATTTCAGTCTGTTATGTAGCATGCAAACTGGAGAAGGTCTGAATTCAAACTATTACACATTAAACACATCGCTTTATCAGTGAAGCGTGCAAGGGCCACCCATCAGACATTATTGGCAAACTCCTGCTATCAGCCCCAGTCAGCCGGGCCACTGCTAAGGGATTATGGGAGGTGCTGTTCAAAATAATATGGAGGGCTGCTATTCATGTCTTATGGATCTATTAAGAAGATAGATTTTTACGAACTTACTCTATTAATGGTGCTCCATAAAGAACAATGATTCCATGGAACAGGATACAAGACATAAAAAAGTACACACAGGATCTTAGAAACCTTGCAACCTATTAAATATAAAAAGAAAAAAAATATTTACATGTATACACACACCACCACCAGCTGCCCCGAGTCTCATTTAGCTGCTTTAGGTTCTATCCTTGAATCAAAGTAGAGTACAAATAAAGGGATGGATAGATTTATAAAGGACACGAGGGAAGCATTTTCTCAAGGAATATAAATAGATGACACAAGGGGAACACCAGGTGAGACTACTATAAAATAGAAGAAGTTTGCCACTTGCTTCATTCACACATGCTTAGGCTTAACTTAGGCACACCACTCCCGTTAAAGCAGCTCCACTGGCTGCCTGTGTGTTTCTGGGCCCAATTCAAAGAGCGGGTAAAGCCCTTTATGGTTTGTGTCCAGCCTACTTGCGTGACTGCGTTTCCCCCTAGGAACCCATTCGGTCCTTAAGGTCCTCTGGGAGGGCCTTCTCACGGTCCCACCATCCCTACAAGCATGGCTCTGGAATGCCCTTCCCAAAGAAATCAGGCAGGCCCCCTCTTTAGATACCTTCAGGAAGGAAACACGGACAGAGAGGAAGCAGGCATTTGGAAATAATTAACTATAACTTATTATGATGATGGCTTTTATAATTGCACAAACACCAACTGGTTTGGTTTTGCCCTGGTGCATAATATGTTTTAAATCCTGCTAAATTTAATCTGAGTATGACATTGTTAGTTTAGTTTACAATGGGGGTTTTTTGACATTATGTGTCATGTGCTATGTTATTTCAGATTAAAAAGCCAGAGCTCATTCTCCCTCGGGGTCCTGGTACTCCACAAAACAATTTTACCAAGGTATAGATCTTTCTGTTACAGAGTACATCAGTTAAATACAGTTAGCCTCTCTCTTGCTTTCATAAGGTGTATAACATTCCCACAAAATTTAAAAAAAAACACTATTTCTTTCATTTCAGATAAAACCTCTCTAAGGCTAGATCTACACTGCCCTATATTTCAGGACCTCATCCCAGATTATTTGCCTATTCCAAACTGTCTGGCAGTGTAGACTTATATAATCTAGTTCAAAGCAGATAATCTGGGATCAGATCCTGGGATATAGGGCAATGCACATCCAGCCTAGAATTCTTTAGATATTCCAGGTGTGATTCTACACTCAACTTTCACCAGAGGTTAATCATAGCATTGTGCTGGAGAACCTATAGATTCCAATTAAGTTGGTATTAATCAAATCTGTGACTAATCAATTTCACAAAAGTTAAACCCGCAAATGTGGAGGGCTCACTCTATATTCCACTTCTTTGAAATAAATCAGCATGGAGACAGTGATAGTTGGCCCCAAATATCCTCAGTTCAGATCTGGGCCCAGTAATGGAAATGAATTATTTCTTATTGTGAAGCAGGACTGGATAGAGCCAGTCAATCACAACCCATAAAATATTTGGGGAGTCAAGGCAGCAGGGGAAAGGATTATGATTATGATTATTATATTTATTTATATCTCACTTTCCACTCTTAAACAAGACTCAAAGCGGCTCACAACACTAAGAAGAAGGCATATCCCAAATTGAAATCCGCAACATATAAAAGGATGTAACTGAAATACGGCTCTGGTCTATTAAATAGTTAAGGCCATTTTGGAAGAGGGGAGCCAAGAGTATGGAAAGCTTTCAAGGGGTCGTGCTTTTTTGTCTGAAACAAAAAACTACTGCAATATGCCATGTATGAAACTAGCATAATGCTAGATGTTTATTTTCTCTTTTTATTTTTATTCATTATTTATTTATTTTATTCATTATTTATTTACAGGATTTATATTCTGCCCTTCTCACTCCAAAGGGGTCTCAGAGCAGATTACACACATATACAGTATATGGCAAACACTACTCACATTGCTGTTTTCGAAACTGCTAGGTAGGCAGAAGCTGGGCTAAAGGCCCAGTTGGCAAAATTTACTGCAGCTGGGAGATTAACCTGCTGTACTAAAGCCTGTTACAATGAATCATTGCTACTTTCGTTGTTCACATCTCTATTGAGATCATTCCATTTAATATTAACAAGGAGATTTGATCAACCTTTATTGCATTGAATCCAACAAGCAATACATTTGCTTATCTAGCCAGTGTAGGCCCATATAATGTGGCTCAGTGCTGGTCAAACTGTATTATATTGGACATTTCAAAGACTTTCCAAGGTACCATATAATGCTATTATTAGCAATGCAGAAATATTGCTATTATTGACAACATGGATTAAGACTTACCTTGTGAGCAAGAGAACTTCTTCTAGAAGATGGATTGGGATTAAGAATAATATGCAAAACCACATTTACAGTCCCAACAGTTGCTGAACAGGTGCACAGCCATGTCAGATGAGTTCCCAAGAGGGAGAAATTCTTCAAAAACAGAGAAGGAAAAACAATTGTGACAGTAATGGAAAATATGCAGATAACATTGGCAGATAGCAGTCTCTTTATCTCTGTGTCTTTCATGATGCTCCCTCTTCAGTCTTCACCTGTTATGAAGCAAAATACAAATTCAATAGTCTTGTTCCTATACTGAAGAACGTGCTCTTATATATTGGGGGGGGGGGGGGATGGCATTTAAATTTTAAAATTCTACCACTTCCAAATGCAACTGAAAATCAAGCAACAGTCTGAGACATTGGGTTGCTATGGGTTTTCTGAGCTGTATGGCCATGTTCCAGCATGCTTCTGGAACATGTCCATACAGCCCAGAAAACTCACAGCAACCCAGTGATTCTGGCCATGAAAGCTTTTGACAACAGTCTGACACATGTTTACAAAGGAGATAAGTCTGCTATGCATGTGGAATCTACATTTTAAACAAGATATATTGGATCAGGCTTTGTGAGACCATGCTGATGGTTTCTTTCTGGTGGAAATGTGTCAGGGAGAAATGGCAATATTTAGCCCTTTGTGAGGGAGGAGAGAACAAAAATCATTTTTAAGTTTACAAGTAGATGGATTAAGGTTAAACATTCCCACTAAGGCATTTCAGCAACAAAAGGTTTACCAAAAAAACCCCCAACAATTAAGTCACAACTGTCCTTCTACCTAAGAATTTACCATAAGGAGCATAAGATCAGATGGCATAAATAGGGACATAACATTTACAATAATAACCAGTAGATATACCACAGTTTGCCTTTAATTTGTGGTCCATTTTTTCCTTCCTCAATTTCCCTCATACACCTTCTCTGCTACATTCCATGGAATTTTAAATCAATAAGGGTTTATACAATATTTTGTGTAAAATTCCTTACTTTCTTCCTTTTTCTTCTTTTTCTCCTTCCACCCTTCCCCTGAAACACATGTCACCTAGGAACAAGCAACATGCTTCACTCTATTTCTTTCCCAGTCACATGACAGAGGGTCACTTCACCTAACCACAGGCAATCTACTTTATTCCTTTTCTTTCCCTTTGCTCTAGACCCGAAAGGAGTTTTTTTTTAGTTCAAAACCCTAAATGATTTGTATAATGAAAGATATGTGTGCCAAGTTTGGTTCAGGTCAACCAAGCCACATTGGAGCTTTTATGATACCAGCCAACCATCATACATACCCAGTACCCGCATGCTTTGACCTATGTATATATCCATCATCATCATCATCATCATCATCATAACTTTAAAAACCAAAAAGTAAATCACAACACTGTTCCTAAGTATTTACCATGAGGAACATGAGAGAAGACAACACAAAATATACTAACAACACAAAACCCACAATTAATAAGAATAAGAATAAGAATAATAAAAACAAAAATTAACATTTGGCCTAATAAGAAAGAAAATACGACAAAACAGCACAAAATATGATAGGGGCATAACATCCAATAATAATAATAATAATAATAATAATAATTTAAAAATCAAAAATTAGCATTTGATCTAACAATAAAGAATATAAGATATGATGGCCTAAAATACAATAAGCACATAAAATTCACAACATATATTGATCCAATTTATTTATGTTAAATTTCAATTGTTATGTCTTACTTTTATTTCTTTTGTTATACATTTGTATTGTTGCAATTTTTGTTGTATATTTTATGCTGCACTGGTTTGTATTGTTGTCTTGTAAGATGCCCTGAGTCCCTCTGGGGAGATGGGGTGGGATAAAATATAGTTGTTGTTGTTGTTGTTTAATATATTATATTATTAGCATAGCACAATATTAGTATTTTAATTATTTATTGCATTTATAAATAATTATATATTATTTTATTGTACTACAACTATAGCGCAATATTATTAGTAATATCATATGCAATATATGATATACAATTTTTACATTACCATATATTATATTGTACTATATGCATACACACATACACATTTTCATTTTTTATTATGATTATATATAATGCAAGGGTTGGATGAAAAGTAATGCCTCCACCTTCGCTACTTGTGTTTGGATGGGAATATTTTAATAAATCAAACGCAGATATAATCCTTAGAATGTGCTTTTTAACTACCACTATTCACTTTTCCACATAATCACCAGACAATTGGATACATTTCTGCCAACGATGAACATAATTTCTGAAGCCGTCACGGAAGAAGTCGACGCTCTGTTTCCGCAACCAGCGTCTCACATTCTCTCATTCTGGGTAGCCATTGTGCACAGATCTTCCGATAGCCTAGCAAAGCAATAATGTGACCCACACGTCCTTGTGAAATGCCGATTATGCTTGAAATTTTTCTCTGAGTGATATGACAATCATCCTGAATCAATCTGTCAACCTTTTCTAGTCACCTCACTACCTCTGAGGATGCTTGCCATAGATGCAGGCGAAACGTCAGGAGAGAATGCCTCTAGAACATGGCCATATAGCCCTAAAAAACTTACAACAACCTAGTGATTCTGGCCATGAAAGCCTTCGACAATACATGTCAACCTTTTGCTTGTGAAACTCGGTGGTTGCTGTCACAGGACGTCCAAATCTTTCTTTGTCATGCAAGTCAGATGTTCCCACCTCAACATCTTTAAACTTGGGTTGTTGTAGTTTTTTCAGGCTATATGGCCATGGTCTAGAGGCATTCTCTCCTGACGTTTCACCTGCATCTATGGCAAGCATCCTCAGAGGTAGTGAGGTCTTTAAACTTATTCACCCAACGATGCACAGTACTCACATCAACACAATCACCATAAACAGCTTGCATTTTGGGGGTGACACCTTCTGCTGTCAAAAATTCAATGACTGCATGGTGCTTAAGTCGCATTGACCGACTGTCTGCGCAGGGTTCCATACTTTGCACTTTAACGTTCAATGCTAAGGCTTCCTGCCAAAATGGAACTGCAAGGGAGGGTCTACTGAACAAACCAGTACCTGCCACATACCATGACTACCATCTGTTGAGTTATGAAGGTGGAGGCATTACTTTTCATTCAACCCTCGTATATTAGTAGTATTTTTTTGTTGTTGTTCATTCATTCAGTCGTTTCCGACTCTTCGTGACTTCATGGACCAGCCCACGTCAGAGCTCCCTCTCGGTCGTCACCACCCCCAGCTCAATCCAGTCACTTCAAGGATACCGTCCATCCCTTGGTCGGCCCCTCTTCCTTTTTCCTTCCATTTTCCCCAGCATAATTGTCTTCTCTAAGCTTTCCTTTCTTCTCATGATGTGGCCAAAGTACTTCAACTTGGCTTCTACTATTCTTCCCTCCAATGAGCAGTCAGGCTTTATTTCTTGAAGTTTGGACTGGTTGGATCTTCTCGCTGTCCAAGGTACTCTCACCACTTTCCTCCAACACCACAGTTCAAAAGCGTCTATCTTCCCTCGCTCAGCCTTCCCTATATAGCAGTGTTTCTCAACCTGGGGGTCGGGACCCCAGTGGGGGTCGCGAGGGGGTGTCAGAGGGGTCGTCAAAGACCATCAGAAAATATAGTATTTTCTGTTGGTCATGGGGGTTCTGTGTGGAAAGTTTGGTCCAATTCTATCATTGGTGGGGTTCAGAATGTTATTTCATTGTGGGTGAACTATAAATCCCAACAACTACAACTCCCAAATGTCAAAGTCTATTTTCTCCAAACTCTACCAGTGTTCACATTTGGGCATATTGAGTATTTGTGCCAAGTTTGATCCAGATCCATCATTACTTGAGTCCACAGTCTGGATATAGGTGAACTACAACTCCAAAAACTCAAGGTCAATGTCCACCAGACTTTCCCAATATTTTCTCTTGGTCATGGGAATTCTGTGTGCCATGTTTGATTTAATTCCATCATTGATGGCGTTCAGAAGGCTCTTTGATTTAAGGTGAACTATAAATCCCAGCAACTCCAGCATTACCAAATGACAAAATCAATCACCCCCAACCCCACCAGTATTCAAATTTTGGGCGTATCGGGTATTTGTGCCAAATTTGGTCCAGTGACTGAAAATACATCCTGCATATCAGATATTTACATTACAATTCATAACAGTATCAAAATTACAGTTATGAAGTAGCAACGAAAATAACGTTATGGTTGGGGGTCACCACAACATGAGGACCTGTACTAAGGGGTCACGGCATTAGGAAGGTTGAGAACCACTGCTATATAGGGTCCAGCTCTCACATCTGTAGGTGACTACGGGGAATACAATTGCTTTTACTATGCGGATCTTTGTTGCCAGTGTGATGTCTCTACTCTTCACTATTTTATCAAGATTGGTCATTGCTCTCCTCCCAAGAAGTAAGTGTCTCCTGATTTCCTGGCTGTAGTCTGCGTCTGAAGTAATCTTTGCACCTAGAAATACAAAGTCTGTCACGGCCTCCACGTTTACTCCCTCTATTTCCCAGTTGTCAATCATTCTTGTTGCCATAATCTTGGGTTTTTTTATGTTTAGCTGCAACCCAGCTTTTGCACTTTCTTCTTTCACCTTGATTAGAAGGCTCCTCAGCTCCTCCTCGCTTTTGGCCATCAAAGTGGTGTCATCTGCATATCTGAGGTTGTTAATGTTTCTTCCAGCAATTTTCACCTCAGCCTTGCATTTGTTAAGCCCCGCACATCGCATGATGTGTTCTGCATACAAGTTGCATTATTAGTAGTATTACATTACAATAAAAATCCAGTGAGAGGGTGCTTCCAGACTGTATAATGTATGCAGTTGGACACCATTTGAACTGGCCATAGAATCCTGGGAGTTGTAGTTTCAAAAGGCCTACAACTCTCAGGATTCAGTAGCACTGAGCCAGGGCAGTCCAAGTGGTGTCAAGAGTACATTAATTCTATAGTTCCAGGGAGTGGAGGGGAAAGGGTAAGCTCACCTGTCTGCCTTCAGCTGCTAGTGGGCGGGGCTTAGTGGGCCGAATCCAAGAGGGCGCCTCCAAGCCCCTTTCCCAACCACCACCATCACTGAGGAGAAGCCATTGACGTCATCGCGCTCCACGCCCTGCGCGCGCCCTACGTGCCTTGCGTCCTGCCTTCTCCCCGCCCCTTAGGCGTTCTCAACCAATACGACGAAGGCGGAAGTGAATAGCGGAGGCAGGAAGCCGGAAGTGCGAAGGGATTGTATTGTTGTCGGAGACGCTGCTGTTGGCTTCGCGAGTGGGGTTCGCCATGGTCTGCGAAAAGTGTGAGTGGAAAAGACAGGGATATATAGTTGTGAAAGAACTATATAATAGAGTGTTGTTATTGTTATTGTCTTAATGGAGACAGTTTTCAAGCCCGTACACCAGGCCTGCGCAAACTTGGGCCTTCAGGGTGTTTTGGACTTCAACTCCCAGAATTCCTAACAGCCTACCGGTTGGGAGTTGAAGTCCAAAACACCCTGAAGGCCCAGGTTTGCCCAGGCCTGCACTAAACAGATATATCCCCTTTGGGGTGAGAAGGGCGGTAAGTGCAGTGTGCAAGCAATCTTAAAGTCTAATAAAGTGCTTCTGGGACATGTTGTTGGAGTTTTCCTATTCTGGAAAGGCACATCGGAACAGCCAAGTCTTCAAGTTCTTCCTAAAGACTGCCAACATAGGGGCCTGTCTAATATCTTTGGGGAGGGTGTTCCAGAGTCGGGGGGCCACCACAGAAAACGTCCTGTCTCGCATCCCCACCAGACGCGCCTGCGACGCAGGTGGAATCGTGAGCAGGGCTTCTCCGGATGAGCGAAGAGAACGCGTGGGTTCATAAACGGAGATGCGTATATAGACCCACAGCCAGTACACCGATCTTGGAAGACAATCCTACTCGGACAACAAGAAGAAGATCATATAGTGTTACCTGAAGCGGAGTTGGTAGATCAAAAGACAACCTGGCAAAATGGCACTACCTAGAAGAATCCTCCACTTTGTGCGATTGTGGAGCAGAACAAACAACTCCGTATCTGTATGCTTGCCCACAATGCCCCGCCTCATGCACAGCGGAAGAACTATTTAAATCGACAGACAGTGTGGTTGTTGTTTCCCGGTTTTGATCTACAATGATTTAACTGCTTGTGCTCTCTTTGTTTTATCAGTTTTATACTTATTTATTTGTGGTATGCTTTTGACATGAAATAAAACAAACCATAAACCCTACATTCCAAAAGGATTTCTCACTGAATATACACTTGGAAAGAACCTTTTCCAATTTGCACAATTTTTTTAGTAACTCATAACTCTGGAACTCCCTCCCTAAAGAACTAAAAATGCCCCCCTTAAAAACCTATTTATGCACTTTAGCATATGGAGTGGAGGCAGATTAGTATATCTTAATTGTATACTCTCATTTAGATACTGAAAATCTCCCTCAGTCCTGTTGGTAGCAGTTAACCACTCCATATTTTAATGCATTTTAGCTACTCAGTTTTACTCGTATTATGTTGGTAAATGTGTGTAATGTGATATATTATGTTTATTTAAGTTCTTTTTGGGTAGTATTGGTTAGTTTTTATTAGTTTATATTGATGTTTTATTTATTATGCTGATTGATTTGCTGTTTGTTTTATTATGGCATTGAATGTTTGCCACTTTTGATGGAAACCGCCCTGAGTCCCCTCAGGGAGAAAGGGCGGGTTACAAATATATTATTATTATTATTATTATTATTATTATAAACCAGGAAAACATTATGAGATTCTTATAACAATATCACATATTGTTAATACAATATTAACAAGGGATAGGGGCTTGAAGAGAAATGGAAGGTGGACGTGGGCTTTATATGTTTGACTGTATTCTCCTAAGTAAGTCCGTTTGGAATTGCAATCTTATGTATAATAACTTGGCAGTACATTCACTAATCTGAATAATATTTCCTTTTGAGTAAATATGAGTAACACTCATGCTATGCATCCTTCACATCCCATTATAGCATCGTATGATACTAGAATTGAAAGAATGAACTACTTTGTTTTACTAGTATCGCCAGGGGGGTAAACAACATTTCTGATGTGTTTTCATTATAAAACTGTTCAGAGTGTCACAATCTTTGCTTTGTATTTTTGCACTTTTCAATAGGTGAGAGAAAACTGGGTACTGTCATTACACCTGATACATGGAAAGATGGCGCAAGAAACACAACAGGTAGTTCCAAAACATGTGTCACTACATAGATATGTGTTCCTGGTGTTCATTTAAGACAGTCTCTTATTTTTCTGTTGAGATGAATATGGCTAGAAAATTAAATATTAGTTCAGAGAAAGAGAAAAGCTTGAAAACCTCAGACCCTACACTGATCAGCTCATATAATGCGGTTTAACTTCATTGCACTGCATTATGTGAGTTTATACTGACATATAATCCAATTTCAAACTGCATTATATAGCAGTGTAGATGAGGCCATAGTCTCAGTAAGGAGTTTATGTGTCTGGCTGACTATCTTTTTGAAAGTTACTAAAACTCAGTTCAAAATAAAATTGCTTTCTAATATTAATTTTCTCTTCAGTTGTTTAGTGATTGCATATTACACAATCACCATATTTTGTAGAATCCTTATGGGCATACATCAGTCCTTGATTGCTTTTATGTCTGTTTGAATCACATTGTGTGTATCCTTGATAGCTTATTATTATGTTTGTTTATACTAGGGGTCCTCAAACTTTTTAAACCGAGGGCCAGGTCACAGTCCCTCAAACTGTTGGAGGGCCGGATTATAATTTGAAAAAAACATGAATGGATTCCTATGCACACTGCACATATCTTATTCGTCGTGCAAAAAACACTTTAAAACAATACAATAATTAAAATGAAGAACAATGTTAACAAATATAAACTTATTAGTATTTCAATGGGAAGCGTGGGCCTGCTTTTGGCTGATGAGATAGGATTGTCATTGTTGTGTGCTTTCAAATAAATTCAAACTTAGGTTGACCCTGAGCGAAGGCTGGGTAAATGACCTTGGAGGGCCGTATCCGGCCCTCGGGCCTTAGTTTGAGGACTCCTGGTTTATACCCTGCTTTTTCTCTCCACAAGGAGACTCAAAACAGCTAAGTACTGATGCAGCTTGCTTAAGAAACTTTTTAACTGGGTAATGTGGGAATGATCAAATTTGGTGTTGATGAACTTGGTTCCGAGGATCCAGCTGCATCAGTAAGATGTCTGAACTTTAATCTATTTTGTATATTCTCAATCTCCGAAAGACTCAGTAGGACTCCCAAATTAGTGCTAGAAAATTAGGATCCTTTGTAAATCCATAAAATTGAATCATGTTTCAAAATATTCAAACTGAAACAACTATATAAATCCAGATTGAATTTGTGAGTGAATCAGGAGCAGTTGGTCTGCATAGTTGGGCACTACAAATGCTGTGTATCTTTTTTCTTCTTGGGTGGTGTTCTTGGAAAAGACAATATTTGGGCATTATCCTTAATTTATAATGCTTTTCAAATTATATTAAAGGTTACAATTCTTTTGTTTATAGAAAGCGGTGGGAGGAAATTAAATGAAAACAAAGCGCTGACATCAAAGAAGGCAAGGTAATAACTATCTTACAATATTAAGCAAGGTGACTCAAAGTGTGGTGGGAAACGATTTGCCTGTCTATTTTCCCTTGTCTACTTTCTTGAATATCTCTTGCCTTACCATCTATGTTTGTTTTTTCCACACACAACAACTTTCCTGTTCTTGTTCTCTAATCTAGAATTATTCCTGTTGCTTTCTCACTGAGTCCTATTGCAGAATGACTCCTGTGTCCACAGGACCAGTATTCATCATTTCATGTGTCCATATCTGACAAATTATGTCTTCTATAGGCATTTTCTAGATCCTTCAGTATGACACTGTGGTATTCTTGGGCCAGAAGCCCTTCATTTCAGTAGGGTTCACAGTTTTTCACAGTTTATGTATCCATGCATGCAGGTCATTTGACTTGTCTGCAATTTCCTCACCAAGGGCGTCTTTTTACTTTGCATCTTGGCTTGCTATGGTCATAATTTGTATTTGTTATTGAGGCATTGAATGTTTGCCTTTTTGTTTGTTGCAATCTGCCCTGAGTCTCTCAGGGGAGATAGGGTGGAATATAAATGAAGTTTTTTTCATTATTATAATTACTATTGCCACTGCATTCTCTCTGCTCAGTAAAAAGTGACCATTAGAGCAGTTATCAAAGCAGAAATGAAGTAGCAGCAACAGTAGGAATGTCTGAACAGTGGCCTTTGTGTGGTTTAAGGAGGGTCACTGCATCCCCACCAGTTAACATCCTCTGAGTTTTGGCCTCCAAAATTAAACAGGACTAATGAAATTGAACATTGGCACCTTGATTTTATACCACACTTATGTAGCACTTGGTTTTCAATCTACTGGCATGGTTTGATTTTACTCATTTGTGTAAATGATGTGAAATGAAACTTGTTTAGAAGAGTCTGATACTCAAACTGATGTTCCTTAGTGGTTCAAAAGCAATCAACTGTATTCTCGTAATTTTCTTAAGGATGTGTGTGTCTGATTACACCATGTAACAAAAACTGACAATATAACATTTGAAAAAAATACCTTCCTGGTTTGAAAGTGTTATTTCCTATTTAATTGTGCGGTACTTACTTTGAAAGTAGTTGTTATATTCCAGGAACTTCATTTTTATGGCATCCACAAATGTTGAATTGGTTGAGATTCTGTGAGATATTCATTGAAAAACTATAGCAAAATGTGCTGCAGTATGTCCCGCAAAAACAAAGATTTTGCAGTTTAATAAACTTTTTCCATGTTTTGATATAACCAATTAGGAAATGACACTTATAACCCAGAACAAAAATCATGTTACATAGTGTAATTCTTCATGCTGCCCTCTCTTTACAGAGTTGATCTCCAAACCTTTGTTCCACCATTTCCTTGTGTTGTTTGTTTGTCACCTATTTTATTGAAGTGAACAAGCTTTCAGAAATAATGAGGTGAGAAGTAGGATAAACGTACCGTAAATACCTCTAAATAAATAAGCTTGATTGTCCCAATGTTTTTGTTTTCTTAGGTTTGATCCTTACGGCAAAAACAAATTTGCAATATGCCGAATTTGTAAAAGTTCAGTTCATCAGCCAGGCTCCCATTACTGCCAGGGATGTGCATACAAAAAAGGTGAGTCATTTACTGTAAATTCTTAATGTGAATTCATTCTTGTTTCTCTTGAAGCATAAATTATTTATATTCTGAAAAATAAGATAATATTGAAGCTCAGATATTGTTGATTGTAAAAAGAGATAATCGGTTTCACTTTGCTTCTCGTCCCTAGGCATCTGTGCAATGTGTGGGAAGAAAGTCTTGGATACGAAAAACTACAAACAAACATCCGTCTAATTAAATGCTGTGACTTTTTTTATTCATCAGCTTTAAATTTAGAAACAGTTGTTAAACATTATAATTCAACATATTTTTAAAAGATGCAATATTGTTTCAGAATTTGCATGAACTTCACCATTCTAGTTCTGGTTTCCAGTGTCATTGTATAGTCTTATCTCATGTGTTTATGGGTTTGTGGTAAAAGAGATCAGAAGTACCCTGGTAAATTTGATATAGTAAAAAAAAATTGATATAATGATGTAAAGAGTGGTGTGGCAATGACTTTTAATGGCCCAGTCAGAAAAAGTGAAGGGAATAATGTTATGAATGCTCACAATCTAAAGTCTGAACAAAACTGCAAATACAGTGTTCCCTCGCTACTTTGTGGTTTGCTTTTAACAGACTCTCTGTTTTGTGGATTTTTGAAAATATTAATAAAATGTCAAATATTTACGTCCAGTGGAGGCCAGGGACCCTGGAATTGCGGTGGCCTGAGGCGCGGCTGGGAGAACCTGCCTCCCTGGTCTGCTGCTGCCTGCGTTGTGCTGGAGGCTCTGCCGAGATCTGTGGGCGCCAGGGAGGCAAGCAGGCACCTTTGGGATGGGCTGGGAGGCGGGTAAGGATGTGTGAGTAAGAAAATAATATATTAAATAATATGTACATATTAAAATTAATATGGCATCCCTACTTCGCAGATTTTCACTTATTGCGCTGGGTCCTGGAATTGAACCCCGCAATAAGTAAGAGAACACTGTATTTCAGATTTCAGTCTCCTCACAATTTCAATTGTGAATTTCAAGTCCATCAGCAGTAGAAGCATTGCTAATCAAAGAAAACGAGCATTCAAAAACTAATTCTGTAAATGTACATCTAATTGTATAGAATAATGCACAACCTGTGACCCTCCAAACCAATTGCAGCAGGTTCTGTGAGAGTTATATTTTACTTGGACAAAAGCAGACAGCTGTTGAACATCAAACAGATTACCATAAAAGATGGTGGGTTTCATTCAGGTCTGTGGGCCCACAGTCTGGGAACCTGGTATGTCGTAAATACACTGTTGCAGACATTTCCAACATGATTACAATTGATCTGGTTTTGTCAGGCAGAAACCTAAATTTAGCATGGATTTGTCTTGAGCCTCAAAAATGGTGTTGAGGCATTTATTGTACATAGAGGAAAACTGTATATAAATTGTAACCAGTTTATTGTATTAAAGCAAAGGGCAATGGCCCATATTATTTTGTGTTTTCAGTGTGTGTTTTCTTACGTGCTATGTTTCTCCTCCACCCTTACAGTCCCTAAATGGTTTTGCCATGTTTCTTTTCACCTGCTTCAGGAAATGAAAAGGGAGTAGCTGGGCATGATGTTTACTTAGGGACAGAAAATGGATAGGTGGATTACTGAGGCCCACAAAATGGAGTTGCATCTTGCTTGCAATGGCAACATTTTGCAAATTGTCATTCTCAAGTATGCATATTAGTGGAAGCCATTTAAAGTGCATGAGGAATTCCATTTGCATGTTTCTTACTCCCCCTGACTGCAGATTGAGATCACATTCAGATGCCCATATGGATGTAGGTGCTACCCTTCATCTCTCAAGGCCAGAGTTTCTCAAGCAATTCTCCTCCAGATGTTTTAGACTTCAGCTCCCACAATTCCTAACAGCTGGTAAACTGGCTGGGATTTCTGGGAGCTGAAGTCTAAAATATCTGGAGGAGCACAGTTTGTATTTTGTTAGCAACGAAATTTTGAGCACCATTCCTTTTATGATCCTTGATGTATTTGTCGTTTTAATTCCTGGCTTGGTGGAGATGAAATGGCTAGCGTGACCAAGCACAGATGGCAGAAGCCTGGGATAGTGCCAACCAAATCTGAAGGCATGCTGTGTGGTGGCTAGTAAGCAGTGGCATCACACATTTCCCATGCTTTTTGTACACCCCCTTCCATTTCCCTGCTAACATTTCTTCTGTCATGTGGGGGGGGGGGGGATCACAGTTCTGAGAAATATGTGGAACTGATGCCTTTATCTAAGCAGAGATTTGCTGCTCGCCGGCTGACAACCACAACCTGCAAATATATTTTTTAAAGCAAACTTTAATTTTTGCCATTTTATACACAATTTTACTGTGTCATTCTACATAATGGGACATATGGATACACAGAAGGTCCTGGAACCAAGCTCTAGTGCAGCGCTTCTCAATCTGGGGGTCGGGACCCCTGGAGGGGGTCACGAGGGGGTTTCAGAGGGGTCGTCGAAGACCATCAGAAAACATATTTCTGATGGCTTTAAGAATCCCTTTGGCAGAGAAGGCTGAAGTTCTCTCCGACTGTCCTTTTCTTCCTTTTTGGAAACAGACGGCAAATCCTTTCACCAAAAGCCCTCCCAGGTCCCAATGCAACACTAATCCTTCCAGTGCGCACACTGGCTATTGATCGACCCTACCAGCAGCAAGACATGAACACTGA
Source organism: Anolis sagrei (assembly GCF_037176765.1). NCBI lineage: Eukaryota > Metazoa > Chordata > Lepidosauria > Squamata > Anolidae > Anolis > Anolis sagrei. Next base: position 26,641,603 of record NC_090021.1, on the reverse strand, counting down.
AAGCATCTTTATGTTTGTTGTGACATTTCATTTTCAAAGGGAATTTTAGGGAACCTTAAGTAATAGTTTTCACTGCTTAAATTTCTGCTGTGACAGCATTCTTTAGTTTGGACAAGAGGCTTAGTTGTGGTATTAAGCAATGTCTCATAATACGGTACAGTTTAACCTCAAAATTTCCTTACAGTGAAGGGAAAAAGAGATTAACACAAAAAGAAATGAAAGGCTTGTCTTACAGTCTTCAGGGTGAAAGCTTATTAAGAATCTCTTGCATGCACATTTTCCTGAATTATTCAAAATGTTATGTAACAGAAAATGAAAAATCTAGTAGCATCTTTTCCCCATATGTTTCGGAGGGAGAGGGAGCCATCATTTGTTATGTAACAGATACTGCCTGCCAAGCATAGAGAGATTTGTGCTTTCCCAATCTGGTGTCTCCCTTGCTTGGGTACGGATTGTTCCACAGACAGGCAAACCCTGTTTCACTTGGCATATTTATTGAGGAAGATTAATCCCTATGCAGAAATGGCATTTCCCTTCTCACTAGAAATATTAATACATGGATATGGTCTGGGTCTAGTGCAAGAATAGAACACCATATTCTTGATTTTTCTTTTTCATTATAGTATAGTGCAGATTAACTCAGGGATGTAGCTCTGGAGAAGGACAAAATTGAACACATGATACGCAGACTCCAAAAGAATTATGTCTTTCTAAACGAAACATTTCTTCAGCCTCTTGGACTTCTGCTCTTTGAATACTGGCCATATCAAATGTCAAGGAAAACTGATCTCACATCAGAAAACTTTACCAAATTGCCCATTTACAATTGTCCTTCATGTACTACGTATAACACTGTATGCTACTGGGTAGAAAGCATGGTCTAGTCAAGCAAAATCATACCAATCCTGGGCATGCAGAACTATTTCCAGTATCTGAAAAATTTGCAACTATTTTGTTTAAACCCCTGACAGGCCCAAAGGGCCTCGCAACATGGTGGAAATGTCCTTTATAACCCATATAAGGTAAACAAATTACACATACCCAAGGGGACTTAGCGTATATAAAATGAGTCTTGCCTGAAGCCCATAGACCACAATTTGCTCACTCCTGATGTAGAATTATCAAGACCATGGGGCATTCTTCCCAGCTGATTACCTATTGTTTATCTTCCCACTCTTGGGTTCCCATTTTGTCTAGAGGATAGAGGTCACCATTGGCCTTTCAAGCTGCTTGTCTGTGCCAAGAGTGAGATGAGTCTACACCGGGTTTAAAGGAGCTAGCCAAAGTACCAAATCTATTTTAGGGTAGAGCTCAGTACCTTGGATACCCCTTTGGATATCTTCCAAAGCACATGCAAAGGGGGACAATAAACAGAATTTTCCGAATTGGTAACATTTCAGTTGGGCATTATGAGATTTGTAGTCCAGCACCCTAGCTGAACAAGAATTTGAATTCTGGTGTCTCGGAATCCTAATACAACACTCAAACCACTATACCAGACTGGCTCTATACTGAAAAGGCTGCACTATTTGCACAATTCCTTTCCAAAAATTTGTTATATGTTGTCATGTGAATACAAAAGTAAAAGTGAAGACAAAACACCAACAACATCTGGAATGTCTTAAAGTAATTTTAATTGTTTGAGTATAATATAAATGCATGGTAGACTACTGAGTACTACATTATAGTAAACAAAGTTAGAATCAAAAACTATAGCTCTATATTACAAGCATTTTATACACCCAGTAATGTAGTGCTACTTTTAGTTACATATAAATTTTAGCACTACTCTGAAGCAGCTATTTTTCTCTTAATAAACTTTTTTAAAAACTACTAAGAGGAAGAGGAACATGTGCTTTGTGTTCTCTTGAGAAAAGTCACAGTTCCCACCAGTGTATGACTGTGTAGATCACTTGAACATCAACAACAGGCCAATGCAATCCTGTTTTCCTCTCAAATTGGTAAGTCAGCCTGGTTGCACCTTCTTGATCAGCTGAGAATTGTCCAAATATTATTGGATTGCAACTCCCAGCAACCCTATCCAGGCTAGCCAATGATGAGGAATGTGGGAGTTGCAGTTTAACATTCGTAGCTCTCAAAGTAGTTGTCATTGGACTGATGCTGGTCCCTGAGCTTTTGGCAACTGGTCCCTTGTCAGTTTCCATGAGAGAAATTGGGACCAATGGGCTTGTCCCTGGCACATTAGGAAAAAATAATTGCTGGTCCCCGACATCAGATAACATGAGAAGCATTGCTCTTGAGGTTTTGGAAATACAAATCTCACAAACCTCAGCAAATACTCTAAACATCTTGGCTTCCTTCTTCTTTAGCTATTCTTAACTCTGCTGCACTTGATTCAGAGCAGTAGAAGAAGGCAGAAGTTGAAGTATTTTGCTACAGCATTTTGATGTTTCTGTGCTCTAATAAATACACATTTAAGTTATTAGCTGCATCCTTCTGTCTGAAATGCTGGTTGATACTTTAAAAAAAATGTCAAGAGACAGAAGAAAATGACTGTAGCCTTCCTTTCCTATGATGTATCAAGTCACTTCAGTTCTATAAGGCACATTTCAAGTTCTGCAGTACAAATGGTAATACTTGACAGTAGAACAAGTTTACAGTACTTTCATGGCCTAAAGAGCCATAGCACAAAGATATATTGGCAATGACGAAAACATTGAATAGAGATTTCAATTAATTACAACTGATTGAAACTCTTCAGTCAAAACAAGCTCTCCAATTAAAAACAAGATCGGGAGCCACTAGTGCATCACTTGAGCACAAATGTCTTCAAGTGTCTATTAAAGATGAACTGACTCATGTTGCATATATATAAAACAATGCAATGCATTTCACCTAGAAGTAAGTCTCACTCACATCAATGGGGTCTAAATAAGTATGAAAAGGGCTCTACCTTTACATTTAGAATTCACTCCTTCTCTCTCAGACAACCCTGGAAAGTATTTCCAGGAGGTGTTTGTGTCTGCTTAAGACTACAAATCACATGTTTTTTTTAAGAGTTCACCCATAACCATTCAAAATGATATCAACAAACCAGTGTAATTTCATTTTATCTATGTTTTACCAAGCCCCGAGAAAAAGCAGATAAATTATTATTATTATTATTATTATTATTATTATTATTATTATTACTATTATTTCATATATATGTTCTAAAGCACACGAGGGACTGATATTGATACTCATGTCTTGTGCATTTAAGTATCCCACTTTGTGATGAGTGAAGAACTCAGAGTGGAGAGGAAGATAATATATCTTCATTCTCACAATTAAAAATGACACCCATGAAAAGTTTGTTAGCTCTAATGACATAACATATCTAGACAATATTTTGAAAAAACAAATAGTTGAAAAAAGGCTGCAGATGTGAAGGAAATAAGGCACTAAAGAAATAATCTACTCAGGATCAATCGATTTGGGCTAGGTTGATATATGCATATAATGCATTTTGGAACTGCACTATATGGTCAATGTAGAACAGGGGTTCTCAATTTGTTTTCAGCTGTGAAGCCCTTTTTGAAGAAAAAGTTCCTTGTGGAGACCCAAAAATGTTTATATATTATACTAGCCACCCCCTGCCATGCATTACTGTGGCCCAGTCTATGTATATGTGTTTTGTGTGTGTATGTGCGTGTATATATTTGTGTATATGTGTATATATGTGGTTCTGTGCATGCATTGTAATGTATTTTTTATTTTTTGGCTTTTTAAGTCTTTTCCGCTGTGTTTTTCAGTGTTTTATGAGTGATGGTCACTTGTTGGCCTGATAGGTATATTGTGTCCAAATTTGGTGTCAATTCACCCAGTAGTTTTTCAGTTATGTTAATCCCACAAACGAACATTACATTCTTATTTATATAGATTATTATTATATCAAGCATGGAGACATTGCATTTTAAAATTTGACAGATGGGCTGGGACAGTGGCAGATGGGTGGAGAATGTTTGTGTGAACTAATTTATAAAAACAAACAAATTCCTATGCACACTGCACATATCTCATTTGGAGTGCAAAAAAAAGAAAAGAAAAGAAATAACAATACAATATTTAAAATGAAGATACATTTTAACCAACATAAATTTAACAGTATTTCAGGGGAAGATCCCAGGATCAATCCAGTCCAATGCCCTTCTGCCATGCAAGAAAAGCGCAATCAAAAGCACCCCCAAACAGATGGCCATACAGCCTTTGTGATAATTATAATGATGATACTATTAATAATAATAGAAACCCCAGGGGCCATGCACTTCAACTCCATTCTTCCATGTAGTAAAAGCACAATCAAAGCAGCCCCAACAGATGGCCACCCAGCCTTTGTAATAGTAGTAGTGGTAGTAGTAGTAGTAGTAGTAGTAGTAATTGTTATTATAATGGTAGAAACCCCAGGGGGCATCCAGTTCAACCCCCTTCTGCCATGCAGTAAAAGCACAATCAAAGCACCCCAACAGATGGCCACACAGCCTTTGTAATAATAATAATAAATTAATAATAATAATAACAATAGCAGAAACCCCAGAGCCCATCCAGTTCCAACTCCCTTCTACCATGCAGGAAAAGCACAATGAAAGTACCACCTGAATAGTGGGAGGGAAATAGGGTCTTGGCAGCAAGAAAAAGAATCTGGTTAACTAGGGAGATGGGAGAGAAAGGGTTGGTGCCACAAGAGGACACTGCTGCTGCTTTTTCAACAGCTCTAAACTTCAATTTCCCTGCATTTCCAGGAGGTGCAGGAGGAGGAAGGAGGAGGAGGTGGGAAGCAGCATGGTGCCGCCAAGCCCCTGACTATCACTCACAGAGCCCCAAGGGCTCCATGGAGCACATTTTGAAAACCCCTGGTGTAGACCCATATGATGCAGTTAAACTGCATTATATGGATCTACACTGAGCATACAATGCAGTTCCAAACTGAATCATAACGCAGTGTAGATCCAACCATAGTTGGTCATTCTTTGCTGCCACCTGCACAAGCCTAGAAAAATTGAAACCACAAGCTCAACACCTAAGTTAGTAGTTTCTATTACTACACGTTTTAGTTATTATATGTTGTTCTAAACTATATGAGTAAGTCTTGTTATTCTAAGGCAACAAAATTATGACTTTTTAGTTACTTTTACAAAAATAATATCAAAAAGGCAGCAAACCACTGGCCTATGGTACAATAAACATTTCAGTAATGTGGATACAGACATCTTCATAGCTGCAAAAATAACTATTAACCATAACAATTATATGGGGTGGGGGGACAATTATAGTTTTTATATTATAACCATAATATAACTCAGGTCCCATCTATACTGCCATATACTGCACTTTGAATATGCATTATACGTTCAGTCCACAGTCATATAATGCAGTTTGGTTCAGTTGAACTCCATTAAAGTGTTCCCTCGTTACTTTGCGATTCACTTTTCGCGGACTCGCTGTTTGGCAGGGAAGAGGTGGAAGAGGGCTTGCTTCTATTCTTTCCCCGCTGAGCGGGGAAGAAGGAGGGGGGAGAGGAGGGGGAGGGGTGCTTGCTTCCTTTCCTTCCTTCCCTGCGTGAGCAGGGAAGGAGGACGGGGAAAAGGAGGAGGAGAAGGGCTTGCGCCCCTACTTTGCGGATTTACACTTATCGCGAGTGGTCCCAGAACGTAACATCCGCGATAAGTGAGGGAACACTATATGGTCAGTAGACTCATATAATGAAGTTTCATACTGCCTGAGCAACATCTAAGATTTCTTTTGCACATTAAAAATTGTAACACTTCTGGTGCTATGAAATCCTATGGAATTCTGGGATTTGTACTTTGCTGAGGCACTACTGTGCTTTGAACATGATTTTCCTGCTTCTTGGCAGGAGGTTGGACTGGATGGCCCACGAGGTCTCTTCCAACTCTATGATTCTATGATTCCACCACAGAATTCTAAATATCTTGCAAAACTATAAATCCAAGGATTCTATAGGATGAATGTAAGCCAGTTACAATGGTTTGTTGTTGCCATGTGTCTTCAAGTTGTTTCCAACCTATGGCACCCCTAAGGTGGTAATCATTGTGTTTTCTTGGTGAAAGTTGTTCAGAAGAGTTTTGCTTATGTTTTCCTTTGGAGCTGAGAGAGTGTGCCTTGCCCAAGGTCACCCACCCACGTGACAGTACAGATTCAAATCCTGCTCTATAGGGTCATAATCCAATGCTCAAGCCACTGTACCACACTTGCTCCCTAGTTGCAATAGCACCAAAATGTTATTATTGTGTAGTATTAAAGAGACTGTGGTTATTATTTTTGAAAGGAATTAATTGAAGCTAACAATTAAAATTATTTTCAATCTCTGGGTATGCTTTGCTTCTTTTCTATAGAAAAGCCTAAGGTAATTGGATTCCACAGGATGTTTGCCATAACCATACAGCATTACCAAGTAGGGATAATAAAGCTGTGATACCTTTTGAAAGAAAAAAAAACCAAACCTGGCTCACATAAAGCAATTATGTTCTGGCAATTGTTTTTTAGTGTGGGATCCAAACCCACAGAGCAGCACAAGCTGTTGCCATTTAACTCTTGATCAAGGAGAGAAACTCCTCCCTGGTTTTTGGATCTTCTCGCAAGACTCCCAGCATGGTGCTTGTCACGGTTTTGCTCTTCATTTTCTGAACGCCCCGCATGATCATACACATGTGCCTGGCAAGAAATATACAAGAAGGCGTTTTCAGGATCAAAATCTCAGCAGAAGAGACTGGTAACACATATAATCACAGACAAATTATGAAGAGCAAGGTGCTGTTTATGTGTTTAACTCAGAGCTGTCCAAACATTTCACCTTGGTGACACATTTTTTGGACATACATCACTTCAAGACACAGTAATTTGGTTCTATGAGCAAACCGGAGGATCAATCAACTCCTTAAAAGAGATTCAGACAAAAACATAATTGTAATCAAACAATGTATTTTCTGAAAACGTTTCATTGAAACTGTTAAAGTATTTGTAAAACAATGATGTTTCTGTCAGTTTTCGTTATGTTCACATGAAACACCTATACAGTGCAGCCGTACACTAAGATGTTGTGACACACAGTTTGGAAAGCTCTGACTTAACTAATGAACAAAATCACATCATGTTCTGTGAAGGGATTGGCAATAGTATGAAGGGAACAGGGCAATTCTGATCCTGCAGCACTCTGGTGAGCCACACCAGATTTAGCTTCCTTGTGATCATTTCCAGTTTTGATTAACTTTATTCTTGACCAACTTTTAACCACTTTTCTCTTTTAGGGAACATGAAGGGTAGGAATAAAACCAATTAGCAGAGATGTGCATTTCTTCATTAGTCGTCGTAAGTCATATCAAATTCGTTAAATTTATACTTATGACAAGATATCCGACACATGAGCGTGGCTTGTGCCAAAAACTTAAGCAAAACTTACCCAATACTTTTTCATTTGCATGTTGTAAACCTTTGTTTCATTTTCAGTGCAAGGAAGCAAAGCAAAGCCAAAAAGGCTACCTTTCCTCTTTAAATTAATAGCCTCTTGCCGTTAGGAGAGGGAAGCAGCAGGGAGAAAGCAGAATTCACTGGGAAAGAAAGCACAGAAAGCACAGAACTTTGGGAAAGGTAGTTTGGGAAGGCAAGGAACCCTATGCCAGAGAATTCAAAAGGCCCTGCCTTAAACTACATTTCCCAGAATTCTGCTCAGTATCAGAAAGCCTCAATCAGGATAGGGGAGCAGCATCAGAAAGCCCCAATGTAGCTAACAGCAGCCAGCCAGAGTTCCAATAAATTGTTGAATCTGCAAAGAGGAGGACTGACTGATGTTTCTTGTAAGTAAACCTCTGTGCTGAGCTGGGAAGAAATCCCTAAACGGAATTCTATTGGTTAATATGAGACAGCTGTTGTGACTTCTAAAAAAGTTTTTGTCAAAGTTTTTTTAAAAAAATCCTAAAATCAGTAGATGTATGAATATTTCTGAAAGCTGGGGAGAATGATCCACTGTTATCTTGTGTCATTGTCTAGAAAATTCAAGGAGATAGCTCTTGTAGAGATTTTTTAATGTTTTTTTATAAAACTTTTGAAAATTCCCCAAAACTCTGTGGATAAGTGAAACATTCTGATGGGCTAACAGTGGTAAATGTGTTCCACCCCCAATATCTGTAAAAATGAGGGAGAAAAGAACCCCTGAAGTTTCCCCAGTTGCATACTTGCTATAATGAAAAAGTAAAAAAAATGTTGTTACTCTTGTTATAGTAACAAAAGTTTTACTCACAATACTTTAGAAACACCCCCTAATTTTGTAATTACTTTTGAAACTTAACACACATGCCTACCAATTAGCAAATCTTGGTAAATTTTGGGAGTGAACAGAAGCCATCGGTTCACAACCTTTGGTTCTCCAGGAGTTTTAGACTTCAATTCACAGAAATCCCGGCCTTCTTTATTTATTTATTTATTTATTTATTTATTTATTTACAATATTTCTATCCTGCCTTTTTCAGCCCAAAGGCAACTCAATATCGCTTATAAGTTGGTAGCAATTCGATGCCATAACAATCCACAATATACAATTAAAACATTTAGAACAACATTATAAAATCCATACAAAAACTATTACAACATATAATAACCAATGTCTTCCTGTTAATCACACTTTCCAGTAGCATCGTCTAAGCCGTCCCATGTTTCAATCTTACATAATTCCGTGTTTGTCTATTGCACTGCATTTCCAAAGGCTTGTTCCAAGAGGCAGGTTTTTACTTTTTTTTGGAAGGGGGGGGGGCAATCTAATATCCCTAGGGAAGGAGTTTCAAAGCCGAGGGGCCATCACTGAGAACGCCCTGTCTCTCGTCCCTGCCAGCCGTGCCCGGAAAACAGGCGGGATTGAGAGCAGGGCCTCCCCGGATGATCTTAAATTCTTATATGGTTCATAGGGAGAGATACATTTATACAGCTAAGTTGGGACGGAACCATTTAGCTATTAGGCCCTCCAGGTGTTTTGGGCTTCAACTCCCTCCAAGTGTTTTGAATTTCAACTCCCACAATTCCTAACAGCACTTCTATGGATGCATAAATGTGTAAACAAGAGGTGTCTCATCTAATTTTCCCTTCCCCATCTATACACAAAATCATGGAACTAGCAATTATTTGAAATTAAAATTTATTTTCTTCCACAAAGACATTATTAAGACAACATAAAGGAAACAAAGGAGTAAAAAGCAGTGGCACCCTGGACTCCCATACAGCTTTGTGAAAGCAATTTGGGAGGAATGTTTCAACTAATTTTCATGGGCTCATTGTCATTACTCTCTTAAGGATCCATGGACTACAGGATTTTTAAACAATCCTTGCTATAAACTAAATTGATTAAGGAAGGATTAACTTACGAGGCTTCTATGACCACAGCCACTCCAACAGGTTTCAGAGCTTCAGTGATGGCCAAGGCAATCTGTTTGGTGAGTCGCTCCTGGACTAGAAAAAGAATGGCTCTTTACGTAAAATGGGCTGTAGCTGTAATCAGTTAACAAAATCAAATACATCCTCATTTAATCTAAAGAACAAGAAAAAAAGTTCTGATATTTGAACACACCAAGTAAAAATAAATTAGGGCCCCAAATTGGGGCAACAATACTTACGTTATAATTTATTTTAGCTGTTTTTTTATTTTAATTTATATTGCAGAACACAGTGTTCTGCACAAGGAGAAAGTCATGAAATATTGATGAAATATAGATACAATATGAAATAAAGGTAGAATCATAGAGTTGGAAGATACCTTGTGGATCATCCAGTCCAACACCCTGCCAAGTAGGAAAAGCACATCCAAAGCACCCCCGACACATGGCCAAGGTAGTAATAATAATAATTACAACAACAATAACCATCATCACCATCTCAAGAGTACATGAATTTCTTCTACAACATACAGTTCTGGAATTCATGTCCTAGGGGTGCATCTACATTATAGAATGAAAGCTATTTGACGTCGCTTTAATTGCCATGGCACAATGTAATGGAATTATGAGAGTTGTAGTTGGGTGAGGTACCAGCACTCCAGGGCAGAGAAGGCTAAAGGCTTTGTGAAACCACAACTCCCGGGATTCCATAGCATTCAGCCATGACAGATAAGGGATGTCAAACTGCATTCATCCTAGTAGCAACAGAAATAATACCAACCTTGAAGCCTTCTGCTAAATATTTCAACAATTCTGGATGAAGAAAAGATTGACAGAGTTAGGAAACAACAAAAGCAGTTACAGCAACAATGCAGTGTTATTTTTTTCCAGTTCCCATGGGGAAAAAACCTTTCTAAAACCCACCCCAAAGCTTTATCTGAATTAACTGGCTTTGCAATGTGTAGCCAGCCACCACTTCCTTTGCCTTGTGGCTCTATTTTTTCTTCTTCTCCTTTTTACTGGAAAGCAAAAAAATGATGCAGAGCTCCTTAAGCCCTATCTGCACTGAACAATTACAACAGTTTTATACCATTGTAGTTGCCATTTCTGTGTCCGATGGAGTCCTGGGATTTGTAGTTTGGGGAGTTCTTTGACATATAGTTCTACTGTGGTAATTAGAGGAAAGTGCCAGGGGTATAGCTCTCCAGTAGAGATTTTCATAAATTGCACCAAACTACAGAGTCCCTGGTGGTGCTGTGGGTTAAACCACTGAGCTGCTGAACTTGCTGATTCAAATCCAGGGAGTGAGGTGAGCTCCTGCTCTTAGCCCCAGCTTCTGCCAACCTTGCCATTCAAAAACATGCAAATGTGAGTAAATCAATAGATATCGCTCCTGTGGGAAGGTAATGGCGCTCCATGCAGTCATGCTGGCCACATGACCTTGGAGGTATCTACAGACAATGCTGGCTCTTCAGCTTAAAAATGGAGGTGAGCACCACCACCCCAGAATCAGACAGGACTGGACTTAGTATCAGGGGAAAATCCTTTACCTACAGATCACAGGAATCCATAAGAAGGAATCAGGACAGTTAAAGTAGTATCCAAATGCTATAACTGTGCAATGTGAACATACTCTGGAAGTCAAATTAGATTAATGGATAGTTTGCAAAACACTGAATTTTAAAAAGGAAGTGAAGGCTTTATTAATATAAGAAAGAATTGAAGAAAGGAAGGGCATTACATGCATTCTCATCATAATATCACAGGAAACTTAACTGGGTACAAATTAGTACATTTCATGTGCCAACATATTAAGGTTTTACCAGGGTTTGCTGCTCATAGGATAGAATCAAAGCTTGAAAATAATTAATAAATTCTATAATTTTGGGGGAATGACAAGAACAAAATGAAGTTACATCTCATAAAGTAATGTAACAACTAGTGAAACAAGTCTGTTTTCTAAATACTTTTAAAAGTTACTATTATAAGGAATTTCAGATACATTTTGCAAGGTTGTTTGTATGTTATTTACCACTTCATCAATGCCAAAAGTTTGTTTTGGAAAATAGAAGGTTACAGAAAAGGAAGAAGCAACACAAGAAGAGGAGTACATTACTTTTAAAACTTAAGAAGTGCATTTTATAAGTTGCGGTTTTATAAAGCTTTTAGTTTTCTCTGCCAATGAGTGCTGGTGCCTTCACCAAACTATAAATCCCAAGATAGCATTGAGCCATGGCATTTAAAGTGGTGTATCTGATTTTACCCAATGCAGCAGCAAATACCTCAGGACCTGTTCACATGAACTCTGCTGGACCACATCTAATTTCTAGCCAAATGACCGTTCTCCTTGATGGCTAAAAAGATGTTTTAGAAAACCCAAAGACAGGGCTTGAGGGCAACAGCAATCTTTTGCTATAACTCCCCTGTGGCATACTGCATTTTACAATTCCCTGTCTACCCATGATAACGCCTAGGCACTGACTGATACACATGTCCTTTGTTAATTTGGGTCATTTTAAAGTCATCTCGTGCCCATTCATTTATCTTGCATCATGCATTGACATAAATTACTTAAAGGAAGAAGAAGAATTGGAAGAACCTTGCAAGCTTGCTTAAACCAACCACTTTCTTCATTGGTAAGTATCCAATGTGGACCTGGAGAAATGAAAAGAAAATGAACAGTGAGAAATACAGACAGAGAAAATGTATTTCACTGTAAAGTGGGGCTAATGCAAAGAGTCTGCCAATATGCTTTTCCTACTGATAGCCAACTCTGCCCTGGACCATAAGAAATCTTAGGAGATCAATACCTTGCCAAAGAAAGGGACCAAGTGATGCTCACAGAGGGAGAACATCTCAATATCCTTCACAATCACCATCTCATCATGGTCCTCATCAAAAACTGCATCATTGAGTATTTCTGCAACAAAGAAATGCAAGCTATTCATGGTTGAAAGAGAAGATGATTTACTTTTTCCATTCTACTCTGACCTTGATGTTAATAATTCATCTGCAAAAACCCATATTTATAAAGCAAGAAAATACTTTGTATGGCCCTGAACATTACAGCAAAGGCATAAGTGAAATTTAAATATCACCATTATAATCTGATGTACTGATGTTTTGTTTTATTTGTTTGTTTGTTTATGACATTTCTACCTCGCCTTTCTCAACCCCGGAGGAGACGCAAGGTGGCTTTACAACTTAGGCAGCTATTCGATGCCATTATAAACAATGTAGAATTAAAATGAATATTTAAAATGGGATTATAAAATACATCAAAACATTTAAAAACATTTAAACCAATATAATCACTGTTAAACCACGCTATTTATAATCGTAATCCGGACCGTTCCAATAGTCCTTGCTCATAATTCTGTATTTGTCTATTGCACCAGTTCTCCAATGGCTTGATCAAAGTGCCTCTTTTTTGGAAGGTCATGAGGAAGGGAGCTGATCTAATATCCCTGGGGAGGGAATTCCACGGCCAAGGGGCCACCATTGAGAAGGCCCTGTCTCTCACCTCCAGGGATATTAGATCAGCTGTTAAACCACGCTATTCATAATCGTAATCCGGGCTGTTCCAATAGTCCTTGCCTGCAAAGAAGGTGGGACCAAGAGTAGGGCCTCCCTGGACTCCAAGATGGTTCAAAAGGAAAGATCCATTTGGACAGGTAAGCTGGGCCAGAATAGTTTAGGGTTTTATAGGCTTTGATGTTTGTTATCAAATTAACTGTCATAGTTATAGAAACCTGGCATTTATAGTTTATTGTGACACCAGGGCTCTCTAAAGGAGAAATGGTGAATATCTCAAAAAACTCCAAATCCCCAGAATGCTATAGCATTGAGCCATTTAAGTTAATGTGTTCTCAAACTGCTTTAATTCTGTATTGTCGAACCTACAACAACTCACTGCTTTAATTCTGCAGTGTGAATAGAGCTGCCAGCAATAGGCTGACCTTCTCCTATGTCCAAGACATACTTTTTGTCTTCCCAATCTGGTGTGCTCCAGGTGTGACAGAGTGGACATATTTTACTACAAATAACAGCAGTTGTAGCATAGGAGTAGACATGACTCCTGTTCTCATATCTCTGACCATTGGCTATGCTATGGCTGATGGGAGCTGAAATCCAATATTTCCACCCCAAATTAAAGTAAACTGATCTCTAGTGAATGAAATCCTTATATTCCAGTGTGAAATGTTCAGTGGCCCGATGCTGTGACTGGGGATTTTCCAGTCCTTTTATTGAGGTTGAGCGCTGTTCTAGCCAAAGAACAACTATGAATTCCATGTGATTATCATATATCAGGGCATCTATGCTTAATTTAGTTCCACATTTCAATTTGTGAACCATGATATAGAATCAGAGAATCACAGTGTTGGAAGCAACCACAACTGCATCCCTCCCAACCTGGACCAGAACACCCTGATAGATGGCCATCCAGCCTCTGCTTGAAAACCTCCAGAAACTGAGACTCCATCACACGTATTATTGCTTAGAACAAGGACCAAGTGAAAACACACAGGGAGTATGATATTGGAGGAATTATTCAACTTGTACTAATCTTTAAACCCTGTTCATTCATTCATACAAAAAATATATTAAGCAACACTCCTCAGTTCCCAACTGGTGGCAAATGATTGGATTACAGCAATAATCTAGTAACCCTGGAAAACAAGATGAGGATTTGTAAAAGGATTGTTAATTGACCTGCTTCTGGGAAGTATTGAAAGAAAGGAAATAAAGAAGCTGATTACTGTAATCTGATTTTACTGTAGCATTGACAGAAATTGTGAGCAGAATTTATTTTTGCTATGTTATTACAGGTTCAAAGGTAAAAAGAAAAGGCGAGAGAGTAGTTCCATGTATTAGGTAAGGGATCTGTTTCAGTAAGGTTAAGGTTTCCCTTGACCTTAAGTCTAGTTGAGTCCAACTCTAGGGGGTGGTGCTCATCTCCATGTCTAAGCCAAAGAGCCGGCATTGTCCATAGACACCTCCAAGATCATGTGGTCGGCATAACTGCATGGAGTGCTGTTACTTTCCTGCCTAAGCGGTACCTATTGATCTACTTAAATTTGCATGTTTTCGAACTGCTATGTTGGCAGAAGCTGGGGCTAACAGCAGGAACTCACCCCCATTCTTTGGATTTGAACTGACAACCTTTTGGTCAGCAAGTTCAGTACCCTTCACATAATAAGATTTTTGCACAATCTACATGCCTATTTTTCTTACCTGAAAGGAATGGTATCTAGGCTTCCAGTTGAAGCATACTCTAAAGTTGCTTGAAGGAGGGCTTAGGCCCCTTCTACTCTAGATAATCAAGGTAGATAATCCATATGATCTGCTTTGAGCTGGATTATATGAGTTTAGATTGCCATATAATCCAGGTCAAAGCAGATAATCTGAATTGTAGATTGGAGTTTCGGGGTACGGTGCTATCTGTACGCAGATGGTGTCCAACTCTGTCACTCCTTCCCACCTGCTACTAAGGAGGTTGTTCAAGTCCTGAACTGGTGCTTGGACACTGTAACGGACTGGATGAGAGCGAACAAATTGAAATTAAATCCAGACAAGACAGAGGTACTCCTGGTCAGTCGCAAGGCTGGACAGGGGATAGGATTACAGCCTGTGCTTGATGGGGTTACACTCCCCCTGAAGGCGCAGGTTCAGAGCTTGGGAGTGATCCTGGATTCATCGCTGAGCCTAGAACCCCAGGTTTCGATGGTGGCCAGGAGAGCTTTTGCACAGTTAAATATTGTGCACCAGCTGCGCCCGTACCTTGGGAAGTCTGATTTGGCCACGGTGGTCCACGCTCCGGTTACATCCCCAATAGACTACTGCAACGCACTCTATGTGGGGTTGCCTCTGAAGACTGCCCGGAAGCTGCAACTAGTCCAAGCTCGGCAGCCAGGTTGCTCATGGGAGCTGGGTACAGGGAACGCACAACTCCCTTGTTACGCCAGCTCCACTGGCTGCCAATTAGCTTCTGAGCACAATTCAAAGTGCTGCTTTTAGCCTACAAATCCCTGTACAGTTTCAGCCCACTTTACCTGCCCAACTGTATTCTCCCCTATAAACCATCAAAGGCATTAAGATCTTCCAGAGACGCCCTGCTCTCGGTCCATCCACTTTCACAGTCATGTCTGGTGGGAACGAGAGAAAGGGCTTTCTCCATGGTGGCCCCCCGGCTATGGAACTCTCTCCCGAATGAAGTCAGGTCTGCTCCCTCCCTCCTGATCTTCAGGAAGCAAGTGAAATCCTGGCTGTGCAAAGAGACCAGTAAAGACTAAAGTTATTGGACAACAATGTGCGGACTGAGTTGGACGTTGATTTTATCTGGCGAATGGTTTTATATGTATTTTAACCTTATATGTATTTTAACTTATTGTTTTATGGATGCTGTTTTAAAATGTTATTTACAGCTTGCATTGAATTCTTGCTGTTAGCCGTTCTGAGTTCTAAATATAAAAGTTCTAAATCAGTGATTCTCAACCTGGGGGTCGGGATGCCTGAGGGGGTTGCGAGGGGGTGTCAGAGAGTCGCCAAAGACCATCAGAAAATACAGTATTTTCTGTTGGGCATTGGAGTTCTGTGTGGGAAGTTTGACCCAATTCTATCAGTTGTGGGGTTCAGAATGCTCTTTGATTAGAGGTGAACTATAAATCCCAGCAAATGCAACTCCCCAATGTCAAGGTCTAGTTTCCGCAAACTCCACGAATGTTCACATTTGGGCATATTGAGAATTCATGCCAAGTTTGGTCCAGATCCATCATTGTTTGAGTCCACAGTGCTCTCTGGATGTAGGTGAACTACAACTCCAAAACTCAAGATCATTGCCCACCAAACCCTTCCAGTATTTTCTGTTGGTCATGGGAGTTCTGGATGCCAATGATTCAATTCTTTCATTGGTGGAGTTCAGAATGCTCTTTGATTGCAAGTTAACTATAAATCCCAGGAACTATAGCTCTCAAATGACAAAATCACACACACACACACACCAAACCCCACCACTCAAGTTAACTATAAATCCCAGGAACTATAGCTCTCAAATGACAAAATCACACACACACACACACACCAAACCCCACCACTATTCAGATTTGGGCATATCAGGTATTTGTGCCAAATTTGGCCGAGTGAATGAAAATACATATCAGATATTTACATTACGATTCATAACAGTAGCAAAGTTACAGTTATGAAGTAGCAACGAAAATAATTTTATAGTTGGGGGTCACCACAACATGGGGAAATGTATTAAGGGGTCGCGGCATTGAGGTTGAGGACCAGGGTTCTGGGTGAATGAATGAAGTGTAGAAAGAGGGCTAAGAAAATGCCTTGGGAAACGTTCTCTCTAAGCTTCCACCAGCGCACTTCTATGGTCAACTTCTAGCAAGTTGTGTAGTGGTTTCCAGACAGCATGGAAGGTTCATTCCTTCCAAAACCCCTGGAGGGAGGGCCGAAGTTTGCCCAGGCCAGTTCTCGTTGCTCCTCCTTCCTCCCTTGGAGCCACCAGCCGAGTCCCTTCCTGGCACGGGAGAGAGGCGCCAGGGGCGGGGGAGACTCACCTGCGACGCTCTCGCGGTAGCCCTTGGTGAAGAACTGCATGGCTTTGGCCGCCCGCCGGGGGGTCAGCTGCAGCCCTTGCCGCTCGGGGTTCTCTCCCAGCCCGCGGAGGATGCTGCAGTAGGCGGCCTCTAAGGCGGGCAGGCGCGCTTGCTGCTCCTCCTCCTCCTCCTCCCCCTCCTGCTCCTCCTCGCCTTGGCGCTCCCGGGAGGAAGGGCACCTGTCTGCGGGAAGGTGAGGGCGGGGAGGAGGGGGCGGGGGCTGCTGCTGCGGCGGCTTCTCCCGGCCTCTCTTCTCCACCGCCTCTCCGTCGGCAACGGGCAGCAAGAAACCCCCATTGAGGTAGTCCCCGTTGAAGGTCTCCATGCCTGGCCGAGAGGACCCAATCCGCGCCCTTGAAGCTTGGAGGGGCCGCTGGGGGGCTGTTCGGGCGGAGTGAGAAGCAGCTGTGCAGTTAGGGCTCTCCTCGATGCCTCTAGTCTGGCTCTGAAACTGGGGGGGGGGGCTTCAGTTACCCCTCTAGTCTCCTGAGTGCCTTGTTAGCCTACCTGTGGACTTCGGGGTCTCTGGTTGTACTTTTGGGGGTCTCCTCAGTTGCCTCTAGAGCCTAGTTGCCTCTCTAGACTCCTCAGTTGCTTCCTCACTCGCTTTTCCAATCTCCCCAGTGCCTTGTTAGCCTAGTTGTGGACTTTGGGGTCCCTTCAATTCCTCAGTCTTGGCTGTGCAATTAGGGGTCTCCTCAATGCCTCTCTAGCCTGGCTCCGAAATTGGGGGTCCCTTCAGTTGCCTCTGTAATTTAGTTGCTTCTCTAGTTTCCTGAGTGCCTTGTTAGCCTAGTTGTGGACTTTGGGGTCCCTTCAATTCCTCAGTCTTGGCTGTGCAATTAGGGGTCTCCTCAATGCCTCTCTAGCCTGGCTCTGAAACTGGGGGTCCCTTTAGTTGCCTCTGTAGCCTAGTTGCCTCTGTAGCCTAGTTGCCTCTGTAGCCTAGTTGCTTCTCTAGTTTCCTGAGTGCCTTGTTAGCCTAATTGTGGACTTCGGGGTCTCTTCAGTTCCCCTTTCGTCTTGGCTGTGCAATTAGGGGTCTCCTCGATGCCTCTCTAGCCTGGCTCTGAAACTGAGGGTCCCTTTAGTTGCCTCAGTAGCCTAGTTGCCCCTCTAGTTTCCTGAGTGCCTTGTTAGCCTAGTTGTAGACTCCAGGGTCTCTGGCTGTGCAATTGGGGGTCCCCCAGTCGCCTCTCTAGTCTCCTCAGTTTCCTCTTCACTCCCTTCTCCTGTCTCCTCAGTGACTTACTAGCCTAATTGTGAACTTTGGGGTCCCTTCAGTTCCCCCTTAGTCCTTGCTGTGCAGTTAAGGGTCTCCTCAATGGCTCTCTAGACTAGCTCTGAAACTGGGGTCCCTTCAGTTGCTTCTCTTAAGTCTCTTGAGTGCCTTGTTAGCCTAGCTGTGGACTTCGGGGGTCTCTGGCTGTGCAGTTGGGAGTCCCCTCAGTTGCCTCTTTAGTCTCCCCAGTTGCCCCCTCAGTCGCTTTCCCAGTTTCCTCAGTGCCTTGAAAGCCTAGTTGCGGACTCAGGGATCCCTTCAGTTCCCTCTTAGTCTTGCCTGTGCAATTGGGTCTCTCCTCAGCTGCCTCTGTAGCTTAGTTGCCTCTCTAGACTCCTCAGTTGCCTCCTCACTCGCTTCTCCAGTCTCCTCAGTGCCTTGTTAGCCTAGTTGTGGACTTCGGGGTCTCTTCCGTTCCCTTTTAGTCTTGGCTGTGCAATTGGGGCTCTCCTCGGTTGCCTCTCTATCCTGTCTATGAAGTGGAGGCTCTTCTCCGTTCCTCGCTCCTAGTCTTCTCTTCTCCTCTCTCTCGAGGGCGAAGGGACCCTGGCCCGCCGCCTTGGGGGCTCTTTATGAATGGCAAGGCCAGGCCTTGCGCCGGTCAGCTGGGCGGGCGGGCGGGAGGGGCTCTGAAGGGGCCCTTTGTCACCTGGCGCGGGCTAATCGGCGGAGACACGAGCGTTAGCCACGCCGCCGCGCCACACGCGCTCCTTGGACGAGCGGAACCGCATTGGCCACAGTCGCGCTTGTCCCTCCCCGGGGGCTTTTTCCTGCCTTTTGGGACCCGAACCCGAGGAAGGAGGGAAGGCAAGAAAGCTGCGTGTTAGGCCAAAACGCGCACCACCCGACCAGGGTCGGATTAAATCATAATAATATTATTGTACAGACTACAGAGTCTCCAGAGTCATAACTGTTAAGGCATGAAAACCCACTGAATGTCCACATACTCTTAGCCTCAGAAGCCCCCCATAACAATGTTTTAGGCAGAAATTACTTGGAGGCATACAACAATAACAACAAACCTATTTGCTGATCAGGTTCAGTGTCTTGGATAACTCCTTTAGAGTTCATACCAGCTTTGTGAGCAGTCCATCACTTCACTGACATGAAAGGAACTAGCTGGCACAAAAACGTCACTATAATACATAACTTTTTCAGGTCTTGCCTGAGCAATATGTGAAAGAAGGAATGAAATCAGCTTCTTGTTGTTATAGGTCTAGTCCTAATCACTCAAAAGTAGGAGGCAGTCATGGAAGCACTGTTTGAGCTTAAAGACAATCTAAGGAAGTGAATGGGAAGACAGGATCATTGTATTGATGGTGAGTTGAATGATTGCATTTATTTACATTTCTGGAAATATCAGAAGAAGAGTATAATAATATCACTGAATACTACAGTTAGGATTGCTGGGATTTGCAGTGCAACATTATCAGGAAGGCCATCATGATTCCTGCCCCTGCTTTATGGGATTCTGCATTCCCTTTTTAACAAGCACCACACAGATAATGAACCATGCCTAGGCTGAGAATATCCCTTTTGTAAAGCCCGTGTAACCATTTTAATATGGTTGCTGGCCATACGAATGTCAGCTGCTAGTAGTGATGCTCAATTTTACAACAGTTTAATTGAAGGAAACGGAATGGCAACACGGATATAATATGGAAAAGTTTTGATGAGCTTTTATTATTTGTTTTCAAATCCCTAATTTAACAGGAATGCTAGGAAATACGATACTCGATTTTTTTCTTGCTCTGACTATGTTGGCTGGGGGGTTATTGAAGTCAATAATGCAAAACCATTTTCAAAAACTTAGAAGAGGGGGAAAAACATTTCAATCTCACTTTATTGTGTAGTTCTCTACACAAGTATTGTGTACTTCTCTATCTTCAAGAGAAGATAGAGAAGCCCTCTTAAACATACCAGCATCTGCCTGTATCCACATGTTGAATATGTGGCCAAGATCCACCTGTATTTTTATAGAGTGTAGAAAATATTTACTATGGAGTTGTGATCAATTCCTACTATTGCTACATTTAACAGTTTAATACAACAGTCGTATCAATGAAGGATACACCCCCGGACTCCAAGTGAATATGTGAAACTGCCAATAAGAGTGAACTGCCAATAAGAGTGAACCCTATTACAATGAAGGGTTTCAATTATAGGGAGTATTATAGAGTCATGCTGGAATACCTAGAAAATGCATAGAAAGACCATATTTTGTTGTAAGTGGATAAACTGCTTTTCAAATAATCTTTAAAACTGTGAACGTCTGAAGACACCAGACACAGATACATGTGAGACATCAGGAGAGAATGCTACTGGAACATGGCCATACAGCCCGAAAAATTGTAGCAGGTTATTGGTGGTATGGGGATACCAAGCCACCTTGTCTGTCTCCTGAGGAATTTGTATAATGATCAAGTAGCAACAGTAAGAACAGATCATGGAATAACAGACTGGTTAAAGATTGGGGAAGGAGTAGGGCAGGGCAGTAGACTCTCACCCAACCTATTCAACTTGTATGCAGAACACATCATGCAACGTGCAACACTTGATGAATCCAAGGCTGGAGTTAAACTTGCTGGAAGAAACATTAACAACCTTAGATATGCAGATGATACCACTTTGATGTCGAGGAGCCTTCTAACCAAGGTGAAAGAAGAAAGTGCAAAAGCTGAGTTGCAGTTTAACATAAAAAACTAAGATTATGGCAACCAGACTGACTGATAACTGGCAAATAGAGGGAGAATACATGGAAGCAGTGACAGACTTTGTATTTCTAGGCGCAAAGATTACTGCAGACATGGACTGCAGCCAGGAAATCAGAAGATGTTTACTTCTTGGGAGGAGAGCAATGGTCAATCTCAATAATATAGTTAAGACTATTTTACACTGGCAATGAAGATCTGCATAGTTAAAGCAATGGTATTTCCCGTAGTAACCTATGGATGCAAGAGCTGGACCATAAGGAAGACTGAACTGTAGTGTTGGAGGAAAATTCTGAGAGTGCCTTGGACCATGAGAAGAACCAACCAGTCCATACTCCAGGAAATAATTCCCGACTGCTCACTGGAGGGAAGGATATTAGAGGCAAAAATGAAGTACTTTGGCCACATAATAAGAAGTCAGGAAAGCTTGAAGAAGACAATGATGCTGAGGAAAATGGAAGGAAAAAAGGAAGGATGGTATCCTTGAAGTGGCCTTGAAGTAGCTGGGGGTGGCGACAGCCAACAGAGACCTCTGGCGTGGGCTGGTCAATGAGGTCACAAAGAGTCAGAAGCGACTGAATGAATAAACAACAATATAAGTGCCAGCCTGTGAAATCTGAAGGATGTCAATTTGGTGTGACACTGGAGTTCTCTGGCTGAGCATTTTTTGGGTGTCTCTCCCTGAAATGCAGATCTCTAGATTCCTTAAAATGTTGCCATGTTGGTGAAATTAGAATCATACAACTAGAAAGGTGTCGTGATTAAAAATCTACTGTCTACACAAAACCAGTATTCTCCCAAAGCTCTTTTCAAAAATACTCATTTCCAGTACCCCTCCCCCTTTTCCATTTTCTCCCTCCACAGTTAGGATGCTCATCAGTTTAGAGAACTGAAAGGATGTCATATTGAAGATGATGCTGGCTTGTTCTCTGCTGCTCCTGGAAGTAACACATTCAAATGACAGTAAAAGCGATTCTTATCTAAATAATAGAGCTGTTCGACAGTGCAATACGCTGCCTCAGAGTGTGGTGGAGTGTCCTTCTTTGCAAGTTTTTAAATAGCGTCTGGACACTTGGACAGCTCCCTTTTGGAAGTGCTTTGATTGGATATTCCTGCATGGCAATGTTATGATTCTATTATTTTATTCTATGACTCTGTTTAATCCTCATTGACCTTTTCTTGGATTCCACAACCACTGATCCCACAACCACTGCCATTCCTTAAACGTTTTTTCTTTCTCTTTGGTTCTGTGAAACTTAAGACTTCCGCACATCTGCTGATATACTTCCCTAATGGAGTCATTCACTACTGATGTACTTCTTTTATGGTGCTTTTTGAGGAGGCAATTGGTATGTAGGCTTTGTGGTTGTTGTGTGCTTTCAAATCATTTATGACTTACGGCATAGATGAACCTACCATAAGGTTTTCTGGGGCTGACTGTGTGTGACTTGTCCAAGGCAACTGAAGGTTTCCATGGCTAAATAAGGAATCAAACCCTGATCTCTGGAGTCACTGCTCAGCTTTCAAACCAATATGCCATGCTGGCTCTCCAGTAGGTATGATATTCTCTCCCAATTTAGCAACCTCCAGATTTGTTGGATGATGTCTTCCTTCATCACTGACAGCATAACCTTACCAGTTAACACACCTGAAGAGTGTCAGGTTGGGGTAGACTTCTTGTGATGAGTGCATCTAAATTTCCAGTCCATGTGAGGTAGGTATCCTTTGTCTGTATTCCTCAGAGAGATATTTTCACTTCTCAAGTTCTTCATAACTTAGAACAGTGTTTCTCAACCTGGGGGTCACGAGGGGGGTTTCAGAGGGGTTGCCAAAGACCATCGGAAAACACATATTTCTGATGGTCTTAGGAACTCTTTTGGCAGAGAAGGCAGAAGATCTCTCCACTTGTCCTTCTCATCCTTTTTGGTGTTGGTGAACTACAAGTCCCAGAATTCAAAAACAGCCCCCCCCCCAACAATCCCACCAGTATTCAGGGTTGGCCATGTAGGTAGTGTGCCAAGTTTGGTGCAGATTCATTGTGGACTGGGTTCAGAGTGCTCTTTGATTATAGGCGAACTATAAATCCCAGGAACTACAGCTCTCAAATGTCAAGGTCTCTTTTCCCCAAACTCCACCAGTGTACACATTTGGGCATATTGAGTATTCGTGCCAATTTTGGTCTAGATCTATCATTATTTGAGTCCATGGTGCTCTCTGGATGTTGGTGAAGTACAACTTCAAAACTCAAGGTCAGCACCCAACAAATCCTTCCAGTATTTTCTGTTGGTCATGGGAATTGGGCATATCAGATATTTGTGCCAAATTTGGTCCAGTAAATGAAAATACATTCTGCATATCAGATATTTACATAACGATTCATCACAGTAGCAAAATTACAGTTATGAAGTAGCAAGGAAAATAATTTTATGGTTGGGGGTCATCACAGCATGAGGAGCTGTATTAAGGGATCGCAGCATAAGGAAGGTTGAGAAATACTAACTTAGAATAGTCAGAAATCAGACTTATGCTCTCATAAAGAAAGATAATCCTTTCCCAGAGCTCCTTTTACCTCCTTTATTATGAGGTTAACATGGATACAGCCAACCCTAAGACTGGACTTCACCCAGTTTTAAATTTTATCAATTTCAGCTTTAAAGCTAATACCAAGAAGAGGAAAGTTCAGAAACACAATATGACCCCAGTATCTGCAGAACTGTCATCTACAATATAATTTCCCTACATTGAGAAAATATGTCCCATCTAGACATTTTATAGGTCCTTATGGCACAACTCTAGATTATTTTTGGGTCTTCATTACCACGGGGTTTGCTGTTATTAGCAGTTTCACATATGCACACAAATCCCAGGAATGTCTTTCCTGCAGATACTGGGGTCTTACTCTATTCATTTAAAAAACAAAACAAGCAAACGAATGATTCACTAACATGGATATTAGATTTAATGGAATATTTTCTCAGTGCTGCTTCCTCATTTCTTAATCAACCTATCTTTTGAAATGACGCCGTCACTATATTCTAGCTTGCACAATCAACAGTTTAATCAATGATCCACAAAGAAAGGACAAAGGGAAATTAAGCCAGTTTAACTCATTTCTTACTCAAGATGGAGGTGCTCTGGTTTGTGTTATGTTTGACTGAATACGCAAATACAGGCTGTAGCTGAGCTTGCAGAGATGATGCCCACGCGACTTTTGCAATGTTACATGATGTGAGAAGCAGGCTGATCATAGATGGGCTCTTATCTTTGCAAAATGACATGGCCTAAAACTGTTCTATAATCCAATCTTCTTTTCAGCACATGGCGTATGTGTTTAAAATTAGGGACGTGTGCTCTTTAGAAAAGTACACATCAAGACCACATTTCAGCCTGAAAATAGGATTATGTATTTGGTCTTGTCCTGTTAGGGTGGCAGTCTGGCAAATGATTAGTGATATGGCTTGGCTAAAGCTTCACTGGGACGGGCCAGAACGTATTTGAATCTCTCTCACTAAAATCAGTAATTGCAAATGTTATTGACCAAATGGGCCAAAACCAAGAAAATCTATTATGATGAGATGGCAGAGAAAGTTTAGCTCCTCTTTTAAAGCCATCACACAAAAATTTGTTCTTCTTTTAAATCCAACATACAGTCTGCCACCTGCCCTATAATAGGGTTAGCACCTGAACGAAATGTGCCATAAACTCTTTGCCGCTCTTAATTTTATATAGCAACTATTAATGCATGAAAGTAGAGGAAAATTAGGCCATCAAAAAGGCAGAACTACTCAACACCTTCTCTGCCTTGTTTCAACCTGGGGAAATGTAGCACAGGATCTGACTACTTTAAAACAGTAGTTCCCAACCTGTGGTCCACAAGAACTAAAATATGGTCCAAATCCTCACTGTTAGTACACCTTTGCAACAAGAGCGACTGGTCTCACAAAATCTTCTTATAGTGCCGAGGCTTTCTGTGGGCAAGCATATGGAGACTACTGGGTGGGATATATTCTGTATCAGAAACTAGAGCTGATGGGGTCTATCCAATGCAGTTTTCTGAATCAGCATCCCCAAATAACCAAACTGAATCTAAAGTTGACCAAAAACTGATTTGTAACCGTTTTGGTACTAATGTTGGAGAGTGGTCCCTGGTCAAAATGTCCCTGGTCAAGTGGTCCCTCGTCAAAAACAGGTTGGGAACCACTGCTTTAAATGAATTCAAGATTCCAGGGCCAGATGAATCACATCCAAGGGCATTAAAAGAACCAGCAGAAGAGAATTCCTGGAAAACAGAGTCCCAACAGACTAGAGAGGGCAAATTTTGTCCCCATCTTCAAAAAGAGGAAAAAAGAGAACCCAAACCATTATTGCCCAGTTAGCCTGATGTCAATACCAGGAATTATTCTAGAGCAGGTTGTTAAAAAGTTAGTACATACACTCATAAAAAAGAATATTGTGAGTACTAAAATCAATGTGTTCTCAAGGGAAAAAATCATGCCAGACTAATCTTATCTCTTCTTCTGATAGTTACAAGTTTGATAGATAAAAGGAATGCTGTAACTGTAGCATAGTGTTCCCTCACTTATCGCGGGGGTTATGTTCCAGGACCTCCTGCAATAAGTGAAAAACCGCAATGTAGGGACACTAGATTTATTTTAATATTTATACATTATTTTAGTAGTTATACGCTATTTTAAGTCCTTATAAACTTAAAATAAAGTGAAGGAAAGGAAGAAAAGGCCCTTCAAGGCTGGAGGGAGGGAGGACTGAGGAGGGAAAGTGTTTTGGTGAGTGGCGGCAGTGAAAATACCGCGATATATACTTTAATTTAATATTTATTGAAAACGCAAAACAGCGAGTCCGCTAAAAATGAACCACAAAGTAGCAAGGGAACACTTAATTTTAGTAAAAGTTTCAACAAGGTCCCCTGTGATTGATATTCTTGCAAATAAGCTAGAGATAGGAAAATGTAGCCTAGACAATGTTTCATTCAATAATAATTGGCAATATTTTATTACATTGCTTTTCTACATCTCAAAGTATGTGATAGGTTCAAGCTTCATAGACCCTAAGTTATGCAAGCCTACCATACCCTTTAACTATACATGTCTGCATTGGTATAATCTTCCAAACACATTGGGGGGTGCAAAAGAAGCAATCTGGAGCATCTTGTAAAGGTCAGCGAGTCTAATTTTTTTTACTTTACATTTTTGTCAACAGAGGCTCATAATGCTCCTGCTTTTAGAAACTTATCCCTTTACATTTCCACTGAATCCCAAGAACATTTGTCACAAGCTATCTCAAGTCGTTATACATAAAGGCTTTCATTGATTGAACCAAAAAAAGCTATGAAATTGTGATTTTTCCTAAACTACTATTGAGAAAAATTAAATTTTGCATGCAAATTATTAATAAATAGCACTCAAACAATCCCACATTTATGTAACGTTAATGGATCTCAAAGATGGGTGAAAAAACTACGACTTACAAAGTAGTAGATCAGTTGCTGACGTCAATGGCCAAAGAGACTGTCACTAGTTATGTCACTCATCAAAATGCTGAACTCAGAGTTTGGAAGAAGCTAATTATTTTAAATTAAGTGCCCCACCCCTCCATCCCCAGCATGGATAATAAAGATATATACAGTCAGCTGTGGAGCCCCCGGTGGCGCAGTGGGTTAAAGCACTGAGCTGCTGAGCTTGTTGATCGAAAGGTCTCAGGTTCGATTCCAGGGAGCGGCGTGAGCTTCCGCTGTCAGCCCTAGCTTCTGCCAACCTAACAGTTCGAAAACATGCAAATGTGAGTAGATCAATAGGTACCGCTCCGGCGGGAAGGTAACGGCGCTCCATGCAGTCATGCCGGCCACATGACCTTGGAGGTGTCTATGGACAACGCCGGCTCTTCGGCTTAGAAATGGAGAAGAGCACCACACCCCAGAGTCAGACATGACTGGACTTAATGTCAGGGGACTACCTTTACCTTTACCTTACTGTCAGCTCATGACAGCTGGGCTCAATGATGACACGAGACTTCCATCGTACTCAAACAAAGAACTTTACTATCAGATACTAAGACACAGAAAAGCCGGAATTGCCTGGACGCAGCAGGCAGCCCCTTATATACCCTCCCACTTGTTCAAACGGTGAATTCCCGCCAGATCCAAAACCCCGCGCAAAAGCTTCCCGCCATCACACAACTGCTTTCTTCAAGGCCACCAGCTGCAGGGTTCTTATCAGGGCAAAATGGCAGGAGTTCAGTTTCCGGCGCCAAATTCTGGGCTCCGGAAACTGGATCCTGACATGACGTCCTCCTCCTCCTCTTCTTCCTCCTGCAACAAAAACATGAAACATGTCTATAGGCTTTCTGGGTCAAGAGGGCCTTGATATTTTTTTAGTAACCCACAGTGGAAAACCAGGTGGACTTTCCCCAAATCCTTGGGTAGTTTTAGCCTGTATGTAACTTCATTTATCTTGTCCAAGATTCGGAACGGACCCAAATAACGTGGGGTAAATTTCTTTGATGGCGCTTCCTTCTCCCAAATTGGCCAATTGCGTTCTGTCTCCGTAAATTTTTTAGATAGGAACCCACAAGGCCTCAAGGTTCCTTCAGAATCTTTCTGCATAAGTGCCGCCCCGTATGCCCAATCGGAGGCGTCGCAATGGAGGACAAATTGCTTGGCCGTATCTGGGTGAATCAAAAGCGGTTCTTCTGTGAACCTGCACTTTAATTTTTTGAAAGCCTCCTGACACTCCTCAGACCACACCAGCTTAGCCCCCGGGGATCGTGTTTTGGCCGCTTCCCCCTTCCCCTTCGTTTTCAGTAATTCTGTGAGGGGTAATGTGAGCTGAGCGAAGTCTTTTATGAATGACCGGTAAAAGTTTGCAAACCCCAGGAATGATTGCAATTGTTTGCATGTGATTGGGGGCTCCCAGACCCTTACGTCTTCTACCTTCGTGGGGTCCATGGCGATGCCTCTATGGGAGATTCTATACCCCAAGAAGTCAATTTGCTTCCTATTAAACTCACATTTGGCTAGTTTGGCGAACAATTTTGCCTCCCTTAGCCTCTGGAGTACTTCCCTCACCAATTGGGTATGCTCCGCTTCATTTTTACTAAAAATAATTACATCATCAATAAAGCAAAAAACTCCACGGTATAACAAAGGGTGCAACACCTCATTAATCATTTGCATGAATGCCCCTCCCCCTCCTTTTAGTTCGTACGGACAGACACAGAACTGGAATAGTCCTAGCGCCGATGAAAATGCAGTTTTCCATCGGTCTTCTGGCTTTATCCGGAGTTTGTGGTATGCCTCGACCAAGTCCAGTTTGGTAAACACCCTCCCCTCCGCCAACCTAGACAGCAAGTCCTTGGTTAGGGGCAGAGGGTAACAGGTGGTAGTACTCACAGCATTTAACCCCCTGTAATCCACACATAGCCGGAGTGAACCGTCCTTTTTCCGTCTAAATAACACGGGGGCTCCAAGGGGGGAATCGGAAGGTTTGATGAACCCCCGCGCTAGGTTTTTATCAATGTACTTTTTCAACTCGTCCATCTCCTTAGCGGGCATTGGGTAGATTTTGGCTTTAGGGAGTGTTGCATTTTTGTTCAGTTCAATCTTCACCTCAACCCTCCTTTTTGGGGGTAGCCTATCAGCTTCCTTTTCGTCAAAAACATCCGCAAAGTCTCGGTATTGGGGAGGGATGTCTTGCACCCAATTTTTAGGCGGCGTGCTCTCCTCTCCTCGGTTGCCCACCCCCGCTGGTGTTTCAGGGAATTTCAAGCTTCTCTCTTCCCAATCTATGCTAGGGTTCGCCTCCTGTAGCCATGGCATCCCCAAGATTACGTGGTATGTTGCTAACGGGGAGACTACGAACGTAACTTCGCCCTCCCATCTGCCTATCTTGCACTTCACCCCCCCCCCAACCTCAAACTTTGCTGGGGCTCCTGTTGCAACCGATCCGTCTAGTTGGGTGAAGGCTATGGGGGTTTGCAGGGCTACCTTCTTACAATTCAGCTCCTCGGCTAGCTCGGGGGTCATTATGTTCCTGGAGCACCCGCAGTCTACAAAGGCTTTGCAGCCAGCCCACTTATCTACCCCCTCCAGCTTGATGGGGAAGACTAACATTCCAGGGCTGTGACTCACCAAAGTTCCCCTCGGGGCCTCAAGGAAAGCGCATTCCACTGCCTTTTTTCCGGCTGCTGGCTTTGCTTTGAGCTGCGAGGGATCCCCCCCTTCCTCTGCCAACACCCGGACGCTCGGTGGCCAAAACGGCCGCAAACATAACATCCGCTTTGCCTGCTCCTCTCTCCGCTCGTCAGTTCCTTTCTATGTGGCTCTCCACTGGGCCTTCGGTTCTCCATCCTGGGCGGTCCGGCCTGCACTGCTGCTCCTCGGTGCCTCTTGACCTGGGCCAACGTTGTCTCCACACGTCCTGCCAGCTGGATCCACCCCTGGATTGTCCCCGGGTCGTCACGGTGAAGCGCCCAGGCCAGCAGCTCCTTTCTCAAGCCCTGCTTAAAGATTTCGACTTTGGTTTGGGCTGACCACTCTGGGACCCTTTCGGCGAGCAACTGGAATTCCTCGGCGAACTCCGATACATTTCTCTGGCCTTGAGTGATGGTTGAGTGATCTCTCGCCTTGATGCGCTCGAGGGGGTCCCGGAAGCGCGCTTCCAATGCAGCTAAGAACGCCCTCACTGACCCCAGGCATGGGTCGCGTCGGGCATGGAGCTGGACGTACCAACTCGCTGCGCCTCCCCTCAACACTGCCCCTACGGCTCTCACTCGGCTGGCCTCCGATCTGAAGGTATGCATGTTGTCCTCCAGCAGGGGGGGCTAGGCGATCCATCAGCCTTGACATCATGGCTAATGTGGTTTCCATGGCAGCTACCCTCTCCTCCAAGTAGCCATACCTTTGGGGGGAGGTGAAGTCTATCTCGCTGCTGCCTCTTCCTGCGACCTCTCTCGTTCGCCTTTGGGTGACCCCGTTAGGGTTAGCGTATGCTGTTGAGGAGGCGAGCGCCGCCACTCTTTCGAGCTCTGCCTCGCCCTCGCCGAGAAGCGAGGTTGGTTTTCCTCCCATCGCTCCGAGGACAGTGTCTTCTTCCTCCTCCAAGGGGGATTCACTCCCCTCTTCCATCATAGCACCTTACCGCTGCTGCAGGATGGTGCGAGGAATTCCGGCTTAATGTCAGCTCACGACAGCTGGGCTCAATGATGACATGAGACTTCCATCGTACTCAAACAAAGAACTTTACTATCAGATACTAAGACACAGAAAAGCCGGAATTGCCTGGATGCAGCAGGCAGCCCCTTATATACCCTCCCACTTGTTCAAACGATGAATTCCCGCCAGATCCAAAACCCCGCGCAAAAGCTTCCCACCATCACACAACTGCTTTCTTTAAGGCCACCAGCTGCAGGGTTCTCATCAGGGCAAAATGTCAGGAGTTCAGTTTCCGGCGCCAAATTCTGGGCTCCGGAAACTGGATCCTGACACCTTACAGTGAGCTGTTCACATTTGATGGGGCATAGGACCCCATGAAAATGAAAAACCACAAATAAAGAAATAGATATTTTTCCCCCTGAGATAATATCTCTCTAAGAGCAGGACTGGTGGAAATTGACAAAAGAGTCACACTGTAGGACCTAGATATTGCTAAAGAGCATATTTTAAATCGATTCCAATAAAGTCAGAAACCCAAACGTAGAGAGACTATATTAGATTATTAATATGACTTGAGCATCCATGGGTCCTGAAACCAATTCCCAGTGAATAATAAGGGCCAGCTGTATAAACAGAGGACAGCCAAAGTATTATTGTATGATGATTCTCACTGTGTATGAACTTGACTCTGCAAGCACGTGTTACATGTTGAATCTTCCAAGCTGCTCTGTCACCTTATAATTTTGTCTTATTCCTTGTGTGTCAGTTTTTTTAAAAAAGAACTATCACAACATATTTGTTTATACATTTTGTAGTAATCCTTCACAATACATTTAGACACTGTTTTGGAAATAGCTAGACTACTAGTTCTGTGCAAGATGGGTGCGTGTGTGTGTGGCATGGATGCTATCCAGTCAGCAGTCACCGAACTGTTTTCTCCCCAGATCAGATATAGCCATGCCAAAAAACAGACCTTCCCGCCACTCCACAGCTGCACCAGAGGATAGCAAAAATATGCAGTGTATGTGTGTGTGTGTGCGTGTGTGTGTAGACAGAGAGAGAGCAGGGAGCCTCCTGCCATGTACAGGTTTGTTGTTGTGTGCCTTCCTGTTTATGGCAACACTAAGGTGATTTCCTGTTTATGGCAACACTAAGGTGAACACGTTAGGGATTTTTTGGAAAGATTTTGTTGGAAACACAACAATGCTTAGCATTGAAATGTTGATAATGCCTCATAATGGGAAGGAGTAATAGGATTCAACAATTTGAATAAGCTAAACTGTATATGTGATGGCCATGTATAAAGATGTGAGAAGTCATAGAGAGGAGGGAGCAACTTGTTTTCTGCTGCCCTGGAGACTAGGACACGGAACAATGACTTCAAACTACAGGAAATGGCATTCCACCTGAACATTAGGAAGAACTTCACAACTCTGAGATCCTGTGTATCCCAGAATAAGATCCCAGGTTATCTGCTTATCCCAGATTAGCTGGCAGTGTAGACTCACTGGGTTGTCTGAGTCCACACTGCCATATATTCCAGTTCAAAACAGATATTGTGGGATTTTATTCAGCCCCTTCCTCACAGCTGAATAAAATCCTACATTTTCTGCTTTGACCTGGAATATATGACCATGTGGACTTGTATAACCCAGTGCAAAGCAGATATTGTGGGATTTTCTGCCTTGCTATTCTGCATTATATGACCATGTGGAGGTGCCATACAGTTGAGGAAATTTGTAGTACACAAACAAAAAGAAGAGGAAAAGGAGGAGAGGAGGAGGAGGAAGAAAAAGATGAGTGGAGGAAGAAGAGGAGGAGAGGGAGCAGGAAAGAAAGGGAGAAGGAAGAAGAAGACAAAGAAGAAGTCACCACCAATATCTAGAGTGACTCACTTTATCCAGCCCTAACTAAAGAAAAATGTATAACTCTTGCTTCATAAGAAAATATTGGAAGGAAAGTGCATCATGCAACAGCTAGCTCAGAGAATCTAGTATTTTTACATGTGGTATTACAGAGAGGAAAGAGCTATATAAATATCCTGTCAACTTTCCACATTCACTGGGGTTAGTGATGCAGGGCCATCGTGAAGGTGGAAAAACCATGAATTAAAAAAACCACATTTTTAAATTTAAGAGAAAATCTCTCTAAGAATATCTAGATCCTCCAACATGACTCTATGGTCAACTTACACCTAGATATTCCATTTTAATCAAATCCACGAATAATCAAATCTACCAAAGTCAAGCCCCGCCAACGTGGAGGACCAACTGTATATCTCTAATGGCTACTTCTTGTGACGCAGAGTCATGCATTTGATGTGCAGCATGTCAAGAGACTTCAAGAAGACAAAGGCAAGATAAATTAGATTATATGTACTTCACGTATATTCATTAGGTATCGTAAGAATGTTTTGTATTTCTGAAAGCACAGGAGGAGTGAGAATCATGTGGTCTTCTCATGATAGTCTTCATTCCAATCTTGAGGCAAAGCCATCAGTGTCACTGCTCATATCTTTTCTTATTTAGATAGTCATCACGGTTACACATTCCCTGGCGATTATATGGAGTTCAGCTTATTAAGAGTTTGGAGCATGTGGGAACATTTGGATCAAAAACCTTTTTGGGTGTAAAGTAATTCAATTCATGATTGTAAGAAGCCCTTTCGGCCATTATAAAAAAGGGGGAATCACATGAGATCAAATGTCTTGAACTGAATCTCTTTGCAGCAATTCACGCAGGTCATATGGAGCACAAACTATGTGAGAAAATGTCATGGTTTCATGCAGAAAACTACCAAGAAGGTAGGATGTGGAAATGGGGATTTTAGGAAGACAGAGTTTTAAATTTTAGGAAGACAGAGTTTTAAATTCTATGTCTAATTCATAAGCTGGATAGGTTTGATATTATAATTATATATTTTATATTACATGTAATATGACTAATATTATAATCTAATGGTAAAGTACAATACAGTATAGTACTGATATTGTGCTATGCTAATAATATAATATATTGTGTGTATAGATATCTTGTAAACCGCTCTGAATCCCCTTGGGGAGTTTGGAGTTAAGGACTACTGCTAAAAGCTAATGTGTGTTTTCATGGAAACACTTGTTTAAGATAAAATAAACCAGAAATCAACAAATGGTGTCTTCTCTAGTCACACATTTGCAAAATTGGGGGTCATAAAAACTTGTTTAAGGTTGCTGGTTTTATGGGAATCTGGCATTCAAAATCCAAAAAATGACTTCAGATTTGTTCTCTCAGATGTATTTATTTATGACATTTATGATATTTGCATGCTGCCCTTCTGACCCCAAAGGGGATTCAGAGCGGTTTACATAATACATATACATACAATATATTATATTATTAGCATAGCACAATATCAGTATTATATATTACTATATTGTACTTTAACATTATACTGTAATATTATTAGTCATATAACATGTAATATAAAATATATAATTATAATATCATATTATTAGTATTATACTGTATTACATTATAATATTATAAATTCTAGTTCAGATAGTCGTGTCCACCCCAATCTGTTTTGGTGCTTCTGTGTTGTAATGTGTGGCTGAATGAAACATGAAGGCAGACTTGGGGGGGGGGGGATTATCCAAGAGAAGAAATCTGCAGTCAATCAAATCTGCAGGATCTGGCTCCATAATTTTCAGCAGCATTAGATTTTCACATTCTATATAATCGAAATGGCTGTGATGTAAGCACAGACTTTCAAAAGTACACATCTTCATGTCATCACCATTTAATAACATGGAGCACGATTGTCCATGGGGTATTTGAGGTGGATCCTGGAGATGAACCCCAGCAGATACAGCAGGCCCACTGTAGTATTTAAATTAGGAATGAAAATTGTGAAAGAACTGTATATGCTATTACATTTTCACATTTTTTTAAAATTCTGCATCCAAAATATATTTAAAATATGTATAATATTAGGGGATTCGCCACAGGCCTGTGGCCCCTTCTACACTGCTATATAAAGTCCTGATTATCTGCTTTGAACTGTCAGTGTAGATGCATATAATCCAGTTCAAAGAAGATATTCTGGATTATCTGATTTGATAATATGGATTATATGGCAGTATAAAAGGGGCCTGTGTTACCTTTTGCACCAATCTTTACTCAATGAACTGAAGAGAACACACATGGTGAGGTATTTTATAACAAGAAGTAATAGTCCTACTTGTAAATCCCATATTGATCCTTTGTGATCTCCCACCCAGCAATGCATCAGACTGATCCTGTTTAGCTTCCGAGGTTGGATATGCAGTGTGTTGCTATTTTTCTGTCTAGGCCAGGAATAGAGAAAGTAGGGAAAGTGCAGCCTGGGGAGTTTACACTGCCTCCAAATAGGGTTACTATTTTGAGGCCAAAACCCAAGACCTAAGGGCAATCCCTGAGGTGGGCATTCAAACTTGGTTCACAAAAAACTTCTCTTTCATTCACTGGAAATATTTAAACAGAAGGTAACTATCTACTTTTCAGGGGAACTGTAGCTGTATAAGTCTGTTTTTAAAATTTTCAATGAGTGCTGAATATATATCACCTCAATCTATTTTTTTTTTTTGTTAATCTTTTGTATCATGTTTTCTGTTATGGTTATCTCCACCTTGGTGCCTCAGGTTCTTTACCACTTCATTTTGCTCTATGTGTAGATGAGACTTAAAACATATAGCCTCTCACTCCCACGCTTTGCTCTGTGCTTTCTTTCTACGGCTGTAGAGTGTCACCTGCTGACAGAGACATTAACTGCTACATTTAGAGATGTTATTCAAAATGTTCTTGCAAGTTGTCAGGGATTTGTATTATAGCAGCAGATGTTTTTCCCCCCTCAGAGTGGCACCAAATCTCCAGGTTCCCAGACAAAGACCTTTTCAATCACATACTATTTGATCCTGTGGATTACATCTGGAATTTACCCCATGTAAATGAAGATGCACATATAACTTTCTGGACCCATAAAAACTGCATACATTATACATACCTATGAATATATTGTTGTGTGTGAACTCTCTTATACATATACCACATGGATGGCAAATACACACAAATTCTTGCTCTTGCTCCTGGGCATCTGAGTACACTTTGAATCAATAGATAAACAGCAGTCTGAAACACCAAGGTGTGATATTTCCCCCACTTGGCAACCCTGCTGACCAGCTACAAAGCAGAAGGAAATCTTTGTGATCCACCTTTGGAACCACACAGTGAGCAGCCGAGGATCCCAAGATTCTTCTATCTTCATGCAGTAAAGTAAGGGCCTCTTCCCTCTGGGGCCACAGTGGCACAATGCCATTCCCACCATCAGAAATATTCACAGCTTTTCCACTTAGATCTATAGGATGCCGTGCTCTGGCTTTCTAATTCCTTCATGGGCGTTCATGGGCTCTCCTAAATTGTGGCTACCAGAATGCTTGTATGCATGGAGGCCAGCTTCAGTAACTTCTTTTACTAAATTTAGTACAGTGGCATCGCTAAGGTCAGTGTAGTAACTCATGGTATCACCCAATGGACCCCTTACTCCACATTATGCCACAATACCATAGCTAAAATACCATAAAATTTGATTATTATTTTTTTGTCATGTCAGAAGCGACTTAAGAAACTGCAAGTTGATTCTGGTGTGAGAGAATTGGCCGTCTGCAAGGACGTTGCCCAGGAGACACCCGGATGTTTTGATGTTTTTTACCATCCTTGTGGGAGGCTTCTCTCATATCCCCGCATGGGGAGCTGGAGCTGATAGAGGGAGCTCATCCACGCTCTCTCCGGATTCAAACCTGCGACCTGTTTGTCTTCAGTCCTGCTGGCACAGGGGTTTAACTCAAACTTACAATTACTTCAAAAAAGCAATACCAAAAAACACATGCTTATAGTACGTACATGCAGACAAAACTATATGATTCAAACCATCATCATATTGAGTAATAATGTGACAAAAATATATAGACTGTAATTTTTGTGTCACCCAGTACAGTTCACACACCCCTAGTGATAGAAATGCTTTAGGACTCATTCTCCTATATTATTTCTCAATGCATTTATCCTTTTCACCCAGTTATGAGTTTCAACCGTGCTTACCCCTTGTAAGGCTAGCCACAAACCCACTCCAAGGGCACTAGCCGTCTGCTAGTATGCATACCAAATATTCAAAATGGGCAACTTTAGAAATTCTGTCAAGCATCTGCTTATGCCATCTCTATTTCTGAAGGACACATATGCAAATGCATCATCTCTGTCCACAGAACCCCTGCATAAATCCTTCTACTAGTGAAGGAGAACAGTCTTTCAAGCCAGTTAATTTCATTGCCAAACCATTATCACTGTTGAGAGGTCTCTCCTAAACTTTTAGGGAAAACCTGCTTCTTCCCAATATTTTGTCCTTGCTTCTAGAAAGACAGAGAACAAAACTGTCCTGAGTCTTCTTTTATAGCATTTCAGATCTGTCTCACCTTAATTTTCTCTGAAAATATCAAGTAATGTAAATATTCAGGGTTCACAGGATTGTGTTTATGTCCTGGCCACTTTTTCTGGATGTGCTTAAATTGAATGAAATGATAATGAAGCTTTGATGTTGCACTGTTGTTTGTGTCACAGAATGGGGGAGATTATCAAGCAGGAGCTGGATACCTCTTTTTTTCTTCCTTTGATCAAGCTCCTATTTCATGCTAGCAGTTTAAATTGTGAGAATGATTTCCACTGGAGAGCTTGTGTTTCTACAAGTTAAAAGATTGCATTTCAGCTGATGGAAGATCTTTCATTAAAGCTCACTGTGTTTAATTTGAACTTGTACACTCAGAAGTAAATCAACTCAACCCCCTCAAACATGCTTTGTGAAAATACAACTCTTGTGACCAGGAACTTGAACCAATGTCCTTCAGCAACTCCTTGGTTTCTAATTTTAATGGAATAATATTACAATTTAACACAATGGCAAGTGACCATTAAACCAGTGTTTCTCAAGTGGGGGTTGGGACCCCTGGAGGGGGGGGGCATGAGGGCTGTGTTAGAGGGGTCGCCAAAGACCATCAGAAAACACAGTATTTTCTGTTGGTCATGGGGGTTCTGTGTGGGAAGTTTAGCCCAATTCTATAGTTGATGTAGTTCAGAATGCTCTCTGATTATAGGTGGACTATAAATCCCAGCAACTACCACTCAATTTTCCCCAAATTCCACCAGTGTTCACATTTGGGCATACTGAGTATTTGTGCAAAGGTTGCTCCAGATCCATAATTGTTTGAGTCCTCTGTGCTCTCTGGATGTAAGTGCACTACAACTCCAAAACTCAAGTTCAACGCCCACCAAACCCTTCCAGTACTTCCTTTTGGTCATGGGAGTTCTGTGTGCCAAGTTTGGCACAATCCCATCGTTGGTGTTCAGAATGCTTTTTTGATTATAGGTTAACCATAAACACTAGCAACTACAACTCCCAAATGACAAAATCAATCCCCACTCCAACCCCATCAATATTCAAATTTGGGCATATCGGGTATTTGTGCCAAATTTGGTCCAATGAATGAAAGTTCATTCTGCATATCAGATATTTACATTATGATTCAGAACATTAGCAAAATTACAATTACGAAGTAGCAATGAAAATAATGTTATGGTTGGGGGGGGGGGCCACTACAACATGAGGAACTGTATTAAGGGGTCACAGAATTAGGAAGATTGAGAACCACTGATTTAAATGATTTCTGCCATCCAACATTAATATATTTGGATAGAATTTGAACTGACTAGCAGTAAATGAAAAATGTTTCGCATTTTTCCCAAAATTCTAAGCTTTGGTAAAGTGTTAGGAAAAAGCCTACACTGTTTATTTTAAAAGTACAATTTCTACAATGAGTTGTTTCCAGATGTGGGGGTAATCTAATAAGGAAAGCACTGTCTGAAGGGAAAGTCTTTACCCCTTGGTTCAGCCAAATGACTAAAATGATCCTTATTGAAACACAATTGGGAGAAACATTAGGCTAGGAATGTGTGTTTAAACGTTCTTTTCTTATTAAAATAAAGCATGTGTTCTTGCAGAAACAATACAGTTACTTGGATAAATAAAGACCAACTCTCTACCCCTAAATAAACAAATGATTGTTTATGGCCTTGTCCAAATCCCAGTGGGTTATTTTTATTCACAGCTTGGATCACCCCTGAATATTTACAAGGCTGCACTATGCAAGCTGATTAACTATGTACACTTACAATAGCCAGCACTAGAAACAGGGAGCTTTCCCAAAGAACAGCTTTAATTGCCTTTGAAGAACTATGTGGAGCTCAGAAAAAAAGTGCTAACCAGGTCTTTAAATGAGCTGGTTATAGAATCCCTTGCTATTGGCCTCATTTGGCTCAGGGTAATCCAAGGCATTAGCACCCCTAGGCAATACATGATTCATTAGGTGAATGAAAGACATATATTACAAAATTTAAGAAGCTACAGATGAAAAATAGATTGGGGCTTCTGCAACTCGAGAGGAATGTAGCTTTTCCAATTTTGCTTTGCCTTAATAAATCAAGACAGGTGACTGGGCTTGACACACTGATGCACTGGACTCTGTGTTGTGATGGTTTTGAGATGGCCCTTCCAGCTATTTTCCATATATAGCATTACAGTGGGACAATCTGGATCTGAAGAACCATGAGCTTGTTCATCATACACCTTCATTATATGCAGAGCAGTTAAATCTAACAAGGTCAACATTTGGATGATTTGGATGCTACGGTGAATAATGAACTACAGTTCCTCAAAGAGCTAGTTGTTATTACAGGTACAAGTAGAGTGTCTCCACAGTGTGTTTATAGGAAAAAGAAGAAGTTTAGTGTAGTAGTTTGAACATTAGACTCAAACTAATGACTCAGACTAATGTTCCACCTGAACATTAGGAAGAACCTCCTGACCATGAGAGCTGTTCAACAGTGGAACTCGCTGCCTCAGAATGTGGTGAAAATACCTTCCTTGAAGGCTTTTAAAGAGAGGCTGGATGGCCATCTGCCAGGTGTGGTTTTGTTTATGCTTTTCCTACATGAGAAGGGGTTGGACTAGATGGTCCATGTGGTCTTCTCCAACTCTATTATTCCATGAGTCTATGACTGGTGACCAGAATTCAATTGTCTGCTCAGAAATCTGCTTAGTGACCTTGGGCAAGTCATACTCTCAGCCTCAGAAAACCTCATGGTAAGTTTGCCTTACAGTTGCTACAAGTTGTAAATGACTTGGAGGCACAAAACATCAACAGCAAAGCATTATTACAAGTTCTCAAATTCTCAGAAGGATACTGTGTGACTAAACCTTAGCAAACCAGTTGTTATGACTCCTAAAATAGAATTTTAAGTAGCTGGAAAATGCTTGCTGGAATTTAATTATAATGGAAAAGACAATATACCTATATGCATTCAGAAAGGCTCTGTCAGGATGACTGGAGGGTCACGAGGAATTTGAATCTCACTTCTGATTCAGGTTCTCATCGGGACAGTTATGTTAGGTAATCATTTTACCTCAAAGAACGGGTTCACGTGACACTTCTAATACACTTGTCAATCAGCACAGGATAGTTCTGCAGAATCTAACACAGATGACTGCATCCCTTTCATAGATTTGACCAAAAAATCCTGGGGCAAGAAATAGCTGAAGAAGTAATTGATGCAAGTATCTGATTCAGATTGAGACTCTGTGGTTTTTTTTTCTTCTGAAAAAAGGTAGGAGCTTTCAGCCTGCTTGTATGGGGAGCATGATGTGTATAATGGGTGTTTTAGTCTTGTTGTATAATGACAATCTCCACATCCACCTGGCCTTGGTAAATCACACCCTTGTGGTAAATTGACATTGAGGTTCTAGCCCAGCCACACAAGTCTCTCCATACGGGAGTTTAATAATACTGAGTTCTCTTATACCGAAGGGATGGGCAACTTGTGGTTCGGGTTTGGCTGGACTGCAAATCCTATAATCTGACAATGCTAGCTGGAATAGATGAGAGTGAGCACCAACAATTGGCAGCTCCTGTTTACAAGATTGTTATAGGATGTTCAAAAAAATAATATACAGGAAGTGATCTAAACACTTGAAAGAATAATATAAATGTTATGCATTACCTTGCACGCTCCAAGGTGGCACACAGCCATGGAGATGGAAGGCTGCTTCATTCAGTAATTGGTAATATTGACATTACCATATATTTATGTATAGACCATTCCAGTGTATAACAAAAAGGTGAGTTTTGGGGAGAGTACTAATTCTGCCACAGAGAACTAGTCAAACCTGGCTGCCACTACCATTTCACCACAAAGGCATTTGAAAAGGCTGTCAGCAGTGCCATGTTGGAGAATAGAGTCAGTGCTTCTTTTAGGTTCACTACAGGCATGCTTTTTGCCACTCTACTCAGAGAAGGGGATGTCTCATTGTTGATAAGAGTTAAGGTACAGTAATTACATTGACCCATGGATAAATTGACCCAGACTCTGGAGGTTGATTTTTTTACTAAAGTTTCTAGACTTATATATAATTGTATAGGATAGTTAATTATTCCCTATTAAGAGCTATTCAGCAGTGGAATATGCTACCCTGAAGTGCAGAAGAGTCTCCTTTTCTGGAGGTGTTTAAACAGAGGTTGGATGGTCATCCGTTGGAGAACTCTGACCATGTATTCCAGAATTGCAGGGGGTTAGACTTGATGGCCATTGTGGTATCTTCCAACTCTATGATTCTACTAACATGAACCACCGAAGCAACTATCCAAACAGCAATATGCCCTTGCAGAGAACCAACTATCAACTGCCCCCTGCCTTTCTCATTGCCTCCTTAGTACTGGTAGAAAAAGGAGTTGTTCTTACTCCTAAATCAAAGAACAGTCATTGCACCCCAAATTTGGAAAAGTCACTTTTTGGACTATAACACTCGGGGCCCTTTCAGACATGCCCTATATCCCAGGATCTGATTCCAGGTTTTCTGTTTATCCCAGATTATCTGGCAGTGTGGACTCGTATAATCCAGTTTAAAGCAGAAAACCTGGTATCAAATCCTGGGATATAGGGCCTGTCTGGAAGGCATCTCAGACCTCCAGGGTGACCGTGTGGTCAGCTGGGAGATTCTGACAACTAAAATACAAAACAGTAATTTTCCCAAGCTCTAAAGTCAGCAGTGTCCATTGTCAAACAGCTCTGCTGGCTGTATGGAAACCCTGTTCTCTTTTGCATTTACTTTGCCTTCATGACAAATGTCTGTGCTAGATGCCCTGACAGCTTCCAGCTGCAATCCCAGCTCTCAAGTTTCCTTCAGCAGCGTTGAGGCACTGCACACCTGTCTTGACAGGCCATGTGAGAAGCCAGCTTCTGATTTTCTGGGATTACAAAGAGCATTGGCAGTGACAGACATTGTATCTCAACAACTTTTAAGGTACTGTGCGAGAGAGAATGTAGTAATATAGTATTGCAGGGAGGGAGATTTGGAACTTCTGACCTTAGAAGACAATGTGGAAAAGGTTACCAGAGATTTGGACCAACAGCTTTTAAAAAAAACAAACTATTTCTATTTGCTTTTATTGAAAAGAAATTATTCTAGAACACCATCAAGATTTCTATGACTATTGTTTCATTTGAACAACAGTCTTTCCATTCAATAGTATTCTGATATTAGAAAGTACTGTATCAAAATACCATGTGTCATCAGTGGGTCTGAACCTAATGTTAAGACCAAGATATGAGATAAGAATGGGTTTGTTGTTTCTCCAAAGTTGTGTTTTTCTGTTTCTCACTTTATTGACAATTTTTCATCAACAGCAGTCCATCTGTCTGAAGGAGAGTCCTTCTTCAATTTGTCAAGATCTTACCATTTCATCTCTAGCAGCTCTGATTAAAATTTAAATGAGTTCTTTATGGGGCAGTATTTGTTCCCATCAAATACTGAAGAATATTATCACAAAATTCTGAAAAAGTAACTGCTTGTCTTACCATTTATTTAAATATCTTAAAATTATATCCCCAAATTCCAGGACTTCAAGGCTAAAAATCTACAGATGTTCCAAGGTACCTATATTCCCACATTCTTTTAATATTTTTGAGATACAAGTGTTGTTTATTTTGTGTACTATAGTTCAACAAGTTTTGAATACCATATCTGAACTTTTGATTTCTAGTTCTCTGGAAAGGCAAAATTGACTTGCCTGGCAGCATGCTTTGTATTTTAATCCAATTCTCATTTGAAAAAAGATTTTTAAAGATTTGATTTCCAAATTAATTTGGACCAATAATTCAATTGAACAGCTACATATCCTCCAGGCATATCCCGATTTGTAATTTGGTGAGGCACCAGCACTCTGGCAGAGAAGGCTGAAGACTTTGTACAACTACAACTCCCATGATTCAAACCACTGAGTCATGGTAGTTAAAGTGGTGTCAAATTCTACAGTGGAGATGAACACTACGTCTGGTGAGAGAGGAGAAAAGTTGATGACATATGATTAACTTCTACCACAATCCCTTCAGTTGTTGCTGTTCTTTCCTTCTTTGGACACAACATCTTCAAAAGAGAAGCATGGAAAATTTGTAATTTTAACAGCAGCCCTCTAAAAAGGTAGGAATTAAGAATGATAGAAACATAGAGTTGCAAAAGACCATATGGACCATCTAGTCCAAACTCCTGCCATACAGGAAAAGCACAAAGTACCCCCAACAGATGGCCATCCATTTGTTGGAATTTAAAAGCCTCCAAAGAAGGAGCTTCCACCGCACTCCAAGGCAGTGAGTTTCACTGTTGGACAGCTCTTAAGGTCAGGATGTTCTTTGTAATGTTCAGGTGTAATTTTCTTTCTTTTAATTTGAACCCATTGTTCCAAGTTCTAGTCTCCAGGGAAGCAAAAAACAAGCCTGCTCCCTCTTATTTATGACATCCTTTCAAATATTTATACATAGTGATCATGTCTCCTCTCAACTTTCTCTTCTGCAGGCTAAACATCCCCAGCTCTTTAAGCCACTCCTCATAGGGGATGGTTTCCGGACCTTTGATAACTGAGAATCTTTGTCCCTCCAGGTATTTTGGGCTTACAACTCTCACTCTGCATGGCCAGAATATCTGGAAGGTCAAAGTTTTCCCAATGCTAATTAAACTCTATGAACATTTTCTGTCCCTTTCCAATCCACTCCACTCCTTGAGGATGTTTTCCTCCTCTGATCTTGACCACTTAGTCCCTATGGCTAAGAAGAATTGGTTGTGAAGTTGTGGCTGTCAAGTTGAAATCACTCACCAAAGGACAATAGAGAGGATGAACAAAACGTTTTCTATTATTGCTCCAGCCGCTAACCTTAGACATGTCAAGACATAAATCATCCCTCTCTCCGCTTCAGGCTAATTTGGCGTGAAATATATGAGACAAGAATTTATAGTTCAATTTGCAGTCTGCTGATTGAAGAGCAACTGTATTCATTTCAAGAGCAAGCTCTAATTTTAGATCAGGGCTAAAGGCACTTAGGAGAACAGCAGTGTCAGAAAGCTGAAGAAGCTTTTACTTATTATTTTGGGGGCCACTGATGTGCTGCTCTTCTAAAACCAACAAACACACACAGTAGGATTGTACATTTAAAAATAAATCAGTTGTGTGTTTTTCTTTAAAAAATGCAATTAAAAATTTATCTCTATTCAGTTCCCTAGCAAAGTCTTCATGGCACCTGTCCTAATAGAGCTTTTTTCCTAGAATCAGTACTACAGCCACCAGGTTAAACAGAAAATGCAAACACTATTATTGAAGAACTGAACAATCAGTAAACAAGTTATTCACCGCTAGCATGTTAATAATACCTTGCACCAAATCCTCATACCTGGCAGTAAATAGAAGTGCTTTCCATCTCCTCTAACTTTTCTTCCTGGAAATACTCTGGAATGTTCCTGTCCTTCCCATCACAGAAAGCTTTTGAGTCCTGACCTAATAGGGCCAAACAGTTACAGGAGATGCCTGAGCATTAAAGTACAAGAGGCAGAGCATGGAAAGATTGGTATTTAAAAAGTAACCCATTGCTACTGAAAAGGTAACTTGTTATGTTATCTGTGCTTTCTACTAGTCAATATTTTTTCTTTAATGGTGAGCAAGGAGATTTTAAAAACGACAATATGCTTCAATATAACCCCTAAAGTTAACTTTTTAAAGGACAGTCAACTCTCCATATCCACTGATTTTGCACTCACGGATCCAACCATCCACAGCTTGATGGTTGGATCTGTGCCAAGAAAGTTTGGATGCAAGGCCAAGGTCATTTAGAGTTAAGGTCTAGCTATGCAATGTTTTATTAGCAAGTGTACAGCTATTTTTAAAAGAGGTTGTTTTATCCAATTTATATACCTGGTTTATGCAATGTATTATTGTTTTCATGTTGATGTATTTTATTTTATGCATTATGTATTTTATGTATGGCATCTTTGTGTGTGTTTTTGTAAGCCGCCCTGAGTCCTATGGGAGATGGTGGCAGGGTATAATTAAAGCTGTTGTTGTATTCTATGTTAACTCTTCTTGCAGGTTACAAGCAAAC
Source organism: Anolis sagrei (assembly GCF_037176765.1). Lineage (NCBI taxonomy): Eukaryota > Metazoa > Chordata > Lepidosauria > Squamata > Anolidae > Anolis > Anolis sagrei. The sequence goes on along the minus strand of NC_090021.1, from coordinate 26,596,914 downwards.
TGCAACTAATTAACAAATGTCAAGGCAGGTGGTACAACCCATCAGATAGTAACAGGCTGTTAGTTAGAAAGATTTGAAAAGGCATTTAAAATGGCAGATGGAGTGTTTGGTTTGTGAGTGATTGCTGAGCATCCCTTTCTATGCAGAATATTAATAAAGACTTGGTTTTTCATCCTCCAACCCTATGTTTTAATTGGCTACAGCACACCGGGCAGGAATCTACAAACCTTTTAAAGCACAACAATTTTTGGGACCCCATCCACTGTCTTTGGGGTAGACAACATGCATTTTATATAAGGGGCATCATGTTACTACACTGTTGTATATAGTGGTACTTGAGCATCCACAGATTGTGGATTCCTTGGGTGGTCGGGGAATCAAACCCCACCATTGTAACTAGAAAAATGTTACACCAATACGGTGATACTTACTTCTTCATTAAAATATTTATATTCCACAATCTACCAAGAGGGCAGAGCAATGACCACTGGAATCTTTAAACAATGTCGAATCAAGCTACACAATTGAAAATTGTTCAAAACTATTGTAATCAGTTCAAAACAAATTGGAACTGTCTATATTGAAACAGAGTTTCATAACCTAGTTAGACCATGATTCCTCAGGGCTTGAAAGCTTTCATAAATAGTTTAATCCTTCTTCACTTCCTACACTACTTTTGAAATGTAAGCTCATCATCTCGCCTCCATTAATACCTAAATAATAACCGGAAACAAATCTATCTGTAACTCATTGTTCCACGGCTCGAACAATAAACAGTTATGAGTAGAGTACCTGTGTGTCCTTTTGCATAGGTCATAAGCCACCGCAGCCAGAACGGAAAAGCCAGTAGGACATTAGCACATCATCAATATGAAAGAGATTTCACCTTTGGCTCCCCAGTTGTTACATGACCTCATAAGAACAAAAAAAATTAAAATCTGGAAGGTATTAGGTCTGACCCAAGCATCACAAAATGATATTTCAGGAATAAAATGAGACATAGAAATACCTTACATTTCACTAGGTGGCACCAAAGTAGCCACATTTGAAATGTTTGCCTGGTTTTAGCCAGGGAGAAAGATGAAATTAAAATTCTAGCTGTAAAAGAACAATGACTGATATAGAAAAAATGATTTCCACTTACTTTTACTATTAAGATGACATTCAAAATTGCACCTTCTCAGTCTCATCCAGGGATGATTGATAGGCAAAGTAAGATGCTATCATAGGGATCAGATTTTGAACACCATTGCTAATTTTTGACTTCACTGTTATTTTGATTCCATCTTCAAAAATAAGAAATGCTTCTGCAATTTTTTTCTGCTCCGTGTGCCAAAATAATTTGGCTAGCTTTGGATGGTTATGTGGCAAATGGCTTAGGCTAGCCTGGCCCTGCTATGTTCCTTGGTTGTTCAGGTTTCAGATCTGTAACGTGCATCTGAATAAAAACCCTGCTCACTGCAACTCGTATTTGGATTAAGTTTCATTTGACTCAAAAGAACTTGAAAAAGGAGAAGACCGGACTGCTGTATCATATTTTTAAGAGTCTACGCAGGACCTAACTCCAGCATTTCAAACCCCTGGAGGCAAAGATTTATTTATTTATTTCATATCAAAAGCATTGCATAATTTAGAATAAAACTGATAAAGATAGGTGTGCAGGCAGCCAAAACGGGCAACAGCAATGGCATTGTCTGTAGCCTCCAACAATTCCTCCTCTGTACATGAGGCAGGGCACAATGGGCAAGAATACAGATGCAGAGTTGTCTGTTCTGCTCCACTGTCACACAAGGTATGGGATTCTTTTCGCAGCACATGGAGGCAAAGACGCAAGGTGAGATATGACAACAGCCTCCCACTGAACAGAAGACCTTAAACTGCAGCAGCCAACTAGACTGGCAGTAAAAGGACATGATGCACCACTACATCTGAGGAAGGAGGCTAGTGTATGACACCAGGGATTGACTGGGGTGTGGGCTATGGAGGAAAAAGCTAAGGGGTCTGCCATGAATGACCCTCAATATCTATTGCTGCAGGCAGTTGGCTTCCTACCTAATGGTAGGGTCAGCACTAATGGCCAACCTTTTTGGAAAGTGTAAACATGACCCATCCAAAGTTCACTATTGTCTCACTTTGGGACATACTGCCATGCTCCTTCTCCTAAAGAGCAGTTGTTAGTGTTTCCAAGTCCACTGTTTCATGTCTCACAAGGAGAATTGGCAATTGTCTCCCTGTTCGTGCCAGGGACTAGTATCATATTTGGACCTATTGCTTCTTTTCTTACTGGAAATTCTACAAGGGACAAGTAGTAAATGACACTGGGACTGGCACTAGTCCATTAACTGACCCTTTGAACAACAGAAAGTGGGAAACTGTTAGTAGTGTGTATATTATTATCTGTATGTAGGATGGCCATTCTGAGGAACACCAAGGCAATGACAGCCTATTTAAGATCACAGAACTGTTTCCTCTTACTAGGGCGACGGCCTCCTAATGACAAAAGTAAAAATATTAAGAGCATGGGCCCTTTTCCTGATACACCATATGAAGTTGTCAATGTTACATGTGCTTAGCTTGGAGAAAAGAAGGTTGAGAGGGGACACAAGATAGCCATGCTCAATGCCACATTGAGAAGGTTGTTTTCTGATGCTCTGGAGACTAGGACACAGAGCAATGGGACCAAATTACAGAAAAAGATATTCCACCTAAAGATTAAAAAGCGTTTCCTGACAGTAAGAACTGTTTGGCAGTGGAATATTCTGCCTCAGAGTATCATGGAGTCTCCTTCTCTGGAGAGTCTTAAGAAGCTGGATGGCCTTCTGTCAGGAGTGCTTTGATTGCGTATCCCTGCATGACAGAATGGGGTTGGACTTGATGGCCCTTAGGGATCTCTTCCAACTTTATGCCTCTACATTATTGATGAAGTTATGCTGTGTAATGTCTGTAAACCTGGCTCCCCAAAAACAATACAGGAAGTCCCTGAGTTACAAATAGCTGACTTACAAACAACTCATAGTTAAGAACAGAGGTGAGACCACAGGAAGTGAGAGAAATCTACCCCTAGGAGAGGAAATTCACTCCTGGGGTATTAGGGGGAAAGAAAAAAAATGGGAGACTGCTTGTACTCCATTCTCTCTCTTTTTTTAAATAATCTAAAAAATAGAATTTCCTTGCTCAATATCCAGTAATTCTTCCTACTTTTTGTAGATTTTCAAATATCATGAAATGTGACTGTAGGCCCAAAGCCACATACATGCAGGCCATCAAGCAACTGCCAAATTCACTCCCCCATATTTATTTCTCTTTGCAAGGGGTCCTTAGCCTCAGTCACCCAGAAATAAGTCACACTGGAATGAAGGGAGCTTACTTCTGGGAAAAAGCCAGGTCATTGTAAGCTTCAGCAATGTTTCCTTTGGTTTTCTTAGTCTTTGTGCATCCAGATTCTATGGGTGTGAGTTCAGTGTCAGGTTAAATAGGGCTTACTCTCTAATAACCCTTGCATTAAGCCGATAACAGTTCTCCTACAGACTCAATACGCGCAACAAGCATCCCCCAGTGAAATCAGTATTATACCATTGTTACCAGGAGCCACTGTCATGTTAATTTGTTTCTCATTGCTGTCAAGGTGCCTTCATTTTATACCAACCCTATGAATGAGATGGCAAGTGACATGAATTAATAATAATGAATACAGTCTGAGTTTTCCTGTCCAGAATGATTGAGAGAAGAACTGCTTTGGATTTCAGAATACATATCAGTGCACAATGAGAGATCTCGGAGATGAGACAAAAGCCTAAATGCAAAATTCATTTGTTTTATATATACCTTATGCAGTGTATAAATATTTTACATATACTTTCTGGCAGCAGGTTTTTCTTTCTTTCCAAGCAGGTTTTTACAAAAAAATATTTTGTATTGTTGTTAGTTTCATTATTTGTATGTTTTAACTATGTATTATTATTATAAGTTTAAGTTATGTTTTAGCTATGTATTATTATTCTAATTTGTTTTCTGTGTATTTAAACTATGTAATTATTATTATTAGCAGTAGTTTAATTTATTATGTGTGTTTTAACTATGTACTATTATATTAATTTATTATTTGTGTGTTTTTAACTATACATTATTATAGGTTTAATTTATGTTTTATATATGTATTCTTATTAGTTTAATTTGCTAAAGGTAAAGGTAGTCCCCTGACATTAAGTCCAGTCATGTCTGACTCTGGGGTGCTCATCTCCATTTCAAAGCTGAAGAGCCAGTGTTGTCCCTAGACACCTCCAAGGTCATGTGGCCAGCATGACTGCATGGAGCACCGTTAATTTGCTATCTGTGTATAAATAATATTACTAGTTTAATTTATTATGTGTGTTTAAACTATGTATTATTATTATTATAGGTTTAAGTTATGTTTTAACTATGTATTATTATTTTAATTTGTTTTCCGTGTATTTAAACTATGTAATTATTAGTAGTAGTTTAATTTATTATTCATGTTTTAACTATGTATTATTATTATTATTATTATTATGTTTTAACTATGTATTATTATTTTAATTTGTTTTCCGTGTATTTAAACTATGTAATTATTATTAGTAGTTTAATTTATTATCTGTGTTTTAACTATGTATTACTATTATTTATTTATTTTTATTTATTTCATTCACTTATACCCCGCCCTTCTCACCCCGAGGGGGACTCAGGGCGGCTTACAGGGAGGGCACAATTAGATGCCCGATCACATAACAAGTAATCCAAAAAATAACAATTCAACACTTAAATTAAAACATCAATACATAGTAAAATCCTAAAACCTAAAACAATCTCATGTCAGAGTCCATATATCAGAGTCCATAAGTCCGTTCTACTCCGTTTGTCTTTGTCTATTCCCAGGTCCTTGAGTTAATTGTCAGAGTGACCAAAAGCTTGGTCCCACATCCAGGTCTTTAGTTTTTTCCTAAATGCTAGGAGGGAGGTTGCCGATCTAATCTCCCCGGGGAGTGAGTTCCACAGGCGGGGGGCCGCCACTGAGAAGGCCCTGCTCCTCGTCCCCGCCAGCCTCGCTTGAGAGACTGGCGGGGTCGAGAGCAGGGCCTCCCCAGAAGATCTTAAACTTCGAGGTGGGATGTAGAGGGAGATCCGTTCGGACAAATACACTGGGCCGGAACCGTATAGGGTTTTATAGGTTTGAATTATGTTTTAACTATGTATTATTATTATTTCAATTTCTTTTCTGTGTATTTAAACTATGTTATTATTATTAAGGTAAAGATAAAGGTTGTCCCCTGACATTAAGTCCAGTCATGTCTGACTCTGGGGTATGGTGCTCATCTCCATTTCTAAGCCGAAGAGCCGGTGTTGTCCATAGACACCTCCAAGGTCATGTGGCCGGCATGACTGCATGGAGCACCGTTATTAGTAGTAGTAGTAGTTTAATTTATTATGGGTGTTTTAACTATGTATTTCTATTATTTTAATTTGTTATTTGTGTGTTTCTAAGTATACATTATAATTATTAATATTAATATTATTATTATTATTATTATTATTATTAGTTCCATTTACCTCAGGAAATCCTCCCCATTCCCTCACCGTCCCTTTGCCGCTTCCAAAATGGCCGCCTCCCGGTATATCCCTTCCCTTTCCCTGACATCTTCCCGTAACCAATATGGCGGGAGGAAGCGGAAATAAGAAGGCCTCAATGGGGCGTGGTTTGCGAACGGGTTTCCGGTTTCGAAAAGGGAGGGGCGACGTCGCTCACGGAGTCGCTACCCTTCGCCTCTGCCCACTTCGTGACGTTTAGGGGGAAGGCGGGGCGGCGACAGCTTCCTGTGATTGGCTGCGGCGCTGTCACTCCTTTGGCACCCCCTCCCCCCTCCGAGCGACAGTTACTCTTGAGGCGAAGAGGAGGCGGAAGACAGGCTGGGGCTGTTTGATGTCGATGGGTGAGAGGCCTGCGCTGAGGGAAAGAGGAAGCAGAGCGCGGAGGGAAGGAGAAGGGAGAGGGGGAAAGAGATGTTTCGGCCCGACAGCGCCGCCACCTTCCACGGCTTTCGAACCAGACCTTAGGTAAGAGGGAAGAAGGAGGAGGAGGAAGAGGAGGAGGAGGAGAAGGCCTTAGACAGGGCCCTTCCACACAGCCATATGACCCAGAATATCAAGGCAGAATAACCCACCATATCTGCCTTGAACTGGGTCATTATCTGAGTCCATACTATCATAGATCCCAGTTCAAAGCAGATAATGTGGGATAGTATTCAGGGCCCTTCCACACAGCCCTGTATCCCAGAATATCAAGGCAGGAAATCCCACAATATCTGCTTTGAACTGGGTTATTTGAGTCCACACTCAGATAATGTGGGATTTTCTGCCTTTATATTCTACGATATAAGGCTGTGTGGAAGGGCCCACAGATATATACCCCAGAATATCAAGGCAGAAAATCCCACAATATCTGCTTTGAACCTGGGTTATTTGAGTCCACACTCAGATAATGTGGAATATCTGCTTTGAACTGGGTTATTATCTGATTCCATACTATCATAGATCCCAGTTCAAAGCAGATAATGTGGGATAGTATTCAGGGCCCTTCTACACAGCCCTGTATCCCAGAATATCAAGGCAGGAAATCCCACAATATCTGCTTTGAACTGGGTTATTTGAGTCCACACTCAGATAATGTGGGATTTTCTGCCTTGATATTCTGCAATATAAGGCTGTGTGGAAGGGCCCACAGATATATACCCCAGAATATCAAGGCAGAAAATCCCACAATATCTGCTTTGAAGTGAGTTATTTGAGTCCACACTCAGAGCGAAGACAGAAGGGAGCAGAAGACACTTCCATCTTGTCTTTACTAATAATATAATATAGTATATTGTATATACATATAATATTTATAATATTATAATGTAATACAATATAATACTAGTAATAATACAGTTCTTGTGGGTTTTTTCGGGCTATATGGCCATGTTCTAGAGGCATTTCTCCTGACATTTGGCCTGCATCTATGGCAAGCATCCTCAGAGGTAGTGAGGTCTCGGCTTCCAAAGACGCTCAAGAGCTTTGCAAAGAGCTGCCCCATTACGAGCCCCGCAGCCTTCAATATTATAATTATATATTTACATTACATGTAATATTACTAATAATATTACAATATAACGGTATAGTGCAATATAGTAATATATACTGATATTGTACTATGCTAATAATATAATATATTGTATGAAAATATATATTGTAATCCGCTCTGAGTCCCCTTCGGGGTGAGAAGGGCGGCATATAAATGCCGTAAATAAATAAATAAATAATAATGTGGGATACTTGTCCCTCGGATCCCCTGTCTAGATACATTACATTGCTCTCCCACCCAGTGTTTTTAAACTTTTAGTCCCTGCAACTGGCCCCCAGCCCACTGTGATCAACTTTCAGTGTTCAAATATTGTGATTTTATATTGTCTCATGGGTTCATTTATACTGCTTTTATTTTATTTTATTTCCTTATATTTTATTGTTGTCTTTATGTGTATATTTGCATTGTTGTATTCATAGAATCATAGAATCAAAGAGTTGGAAGAGACCCCATGGGCCATCCAGTCCAACCCTCTGCCAAGAAGCAGGAATATTGCATTCAAATCACCCCTGACAGATGGCCATCCAGCCTCTGTTTAAAAGCTTCCAAAGAAGGAGCCTCCACCACACTCCGGGGCAGAGAGTCCCACTACTGAATGGCTCTCACAGTCAGGAAGTTCTTCCTAATATTCAGATAGAATCTCCTCTCTTGTAGTTTGAAGCCATTGTTCCACGTCCTAGTCTCCAAGGAAGCAGAAAACAAGCTTGCTCCCTCCTCCCTGTGGCTTCCTCTCACATATTTATACATGGCTATCATATCTCCTCTCAGCCTTCTCTTCTTCAGGCTAAACATGCCCAGCTCCTTAAGCCACTCCTCATAGGGCTTGTTCTCCAGACCCTTGATCATTTTATTCGCCCTCCTCTGGACACATTCCAGCTTGTCAATATCTCTCTTGAATTGTGGTGCCCAGAATTGGACACAATATTCCAGATGTGGTCTAACCAAAGCAGAATAGAGGGGTAGCATTATTTCCCTAGATCTAGACACTATGCTCCTATTGATGCAGGCCAAAATCCCATTGGCTTTTTTGCCGTCACATCACATTGTTGGCTCACGTTTAAGTTGTTGTCCACAATGAGGTATCATGGAAATGGGATCCATCTTTAAAGACCAAAACATTTGTGGTTCATAGATTGAGCATGCTTTACCTAAAATTCCAAAATTGTCTGCACAGGTGGCTGAAATAATGATAACTTTGTGTTCTGATGGTTCGATGTTTCATGCGCAAAATCATTTCAGATATTGCATAAAGTTGCCCTGAGGCTATGTGCATATGCCACATATGAACATAAATGAGTTTTGTGTTTAGACATGGGTCTCATTTCCTTGATTGCTCATTGTGTGTGTGTGTGTGTGTTTCATAATTTAAAAAATCCAAACTATATCTGGTACAAAACATTTCAGATGGGAAATATTCAACCTGTACATCTTATGCATATAGCCTGAAGGTAATTTTATGCAATATTTTAAAATAATTCTGTGCATGAATCAAATTTTGTATACATTGAACTCAGAAAGAAAAGGTGTTACTGTTTTAGCATCTCATTGGAAAATTTAGAATTTTGGGGTATTTCAGATTTTGGGATTCCCAATAATGCTTTGTCAGTTTGTATGTAGTGATTTTGTAGCACCTTTGAGACTGACTAGCTGAGAAAAAGAAGTTGGTAGAAGAATTGTAGTGGATGGCTTTTGTTGTCCTAGCACAGTTAATATTGTGTATGTATGTAGATATAGATAGATAGATAGATAGATAGATAGACAAATAGATATTTGTATGTATGTGTGTTTATATGTGTGTGTGTGTGTGTGTGTGTGCATGCATGCTATGAAGGGGCTTTATAACCTATAAAAGGCAAAAAACCAGAATTTGATTTGAGGGAAAACAGAAAAGCTGCTAATAAGATTTTATCTCTCCATGCATTTTTTTTTTGCAAGTTCAAGCGGATGTTGAGCTTTACCTTTGATTTATTACTCTTTGTAAGTTTGTAACCAGCTCTGGATAGATAAGGCAGAGTTAATATTACACTAGCCTTTGTGGCATTGAATGTGCATAAAATACCCCTTCAGCAATTTTGCTGCCTTGAAACATACATTTCCATATCCATTTATAAAGGTAGAGGGTGGAAATTTCTTTATGATTCCAAAGGAGACCACGTGTGATTATAATAGGAATGATTTATAGGCAAATTGGTGAGGAAAAATTAAACAGTACTGATTTATAGAATTGTGGCTCCATTTGGAGTGTTTTCTTAGGGCCATTTATTACCTGCTGTAATTTTGTATTCACTTGTCTGACTTTGAAACCAAATATTGGCAATGGAATCCCAATAGGTCGTTTCAGAGTTTATAGGCATGCTTTCCCCCTAAGGCTTGTAATTATTTTGAGTTTTTGTCCACCATGGCTCTATAGCCACCCCATCAGTCATAGCAATTAATTTCCTTAAAATTACTACAGGCTTCACTGTCTTGTTTATACATTGAGTTAGAGTAATTATATTTTTTTTTTACTTACTATATATATTGAATTGCTAATTGCGGCTATCATTGTCAGATGTTATATTTGAGATGTGGTAGTAATGAGTATGTACTTTGTTTGAAAGAAAAGATCCAGATGCGCATATATAACTGTCTTATATTGAAATAGGTCATTCGCCTGTTGAGCTAAGGTTCTGTCTTCCTTGACTAGCACCAGCTTTCAGGTTTTTCACAGACCTGCTGCAGCATATAACTTAGCTGACAAGTTTTGCTCCCACACAAATGAGCTCTGAGTTCTTCTTTGTTGTAGTTCAGTGCTTCACAGGGAGTGGCATTCAAATCTCATGCAACCAAACTGCGGATAAGGCAACTTCAAATGTGGTCAGTTTTGTGCCTGGAAGCCCTTCTGTGTAGAGAAACGTGCAAATCACATGGAGCAATTATACAGGGAAATGAATGTATTTACTCTTGAGGATGGAGGCTGTGGTCATTTGTGATGACATGGTTCTGTGAGGAGGATTGTGACTGTGTGTGGTTTGTATGCTTCGTCATACATTATAATACTGTCTGTAATATATTTGCTTTGTTGGAAGCAGTCCATACTTTGTAAGTCACTTCCCTTCAGTCATAGTTCCTGATCTGCAACGCGAAGGAGTAACACATACCTTGTGAAATTATTAATAAAATTGAGAAAAAAATATTGCATCCAGGTTCTTTACAGTGGTTCTCAACCTGTGGGTCCTCAGATGTTTTGGCCTTCAATTCCCAGAAATCCTAACTAACAGCTGGTAAACTGGCTGGGATTTCTAGGAGTTGAAGGCCGAAACATGATGTACTGGCTTTAGCACTGGACTCTGGTGAAGGGAGAACCCTCAGCCATGAAAACCTACTGGATGGTTTTAAGTAAGTTACATTCGCACCTTCAAAAAAAGACAAAGGCAAGTAAATTTCACCAAGAAAAAAACTTGATAGGTTTGCCTTAAGATCACCATAAGTTGAAAGCTATTGGAAGGAACACAAGAACAATGGTAATCATGAATATGGGGTAATGTTTTTTAAAAAACCAATTAACACACAGTCTTGGGTAATCTTCATATTGGTAGTAAAACTGCATTAGCTGTTTATTTATAGGAGAGTCAATCTTTGTATTATTGTGTCTTGTTAGTGGCCCATGTTAGATATATGAATGAATATTAGATATATTTTATTTGACAGCATAGTTATTAGTGATTGTGTGAATCCCAATTTTATACAATACATTGATAACATTTGGCTATTCAAATAAAATAGTTACGAGGAACCCATAATGGTCCTCATGATGGAATACATCAGCCCCAGTCAGCTGTTCCCCTCAGATCTTTATAACATAACTTAAAGAAAATTAAAAGTGCAGTCCAATACCGTTTGTAGGTCTGTGCTTTATGAACAAAATCTGCATTTGACTAAAGGTTTTCTATTATGGAAAAGTGATGTTTCAAATTGGATTTCACTTTATATTGATTTACATAGTCCACAATGTTCTGTGGGCCATGTCCATAAGTAAATGTACATTGGGTTGCATTCTAATTAAAAACAAAGATAAACTATGAATCTTTCCACTTTAGAGTTGAAACCCAACAGATTTATTGAGTTGGATCCCTAGATTTCATATTAAGTCCTGTATTGCTCTTGTGTATCTCCAAGTCATATAACCCACTTCTAAGTACAGGCAATTCCCAAGTTGCAAAGATCTGACTTACAAACAACCCATAGTTAAGAATGGGGGTGCAAAGGAAATACTATTTCAACATGAGGATTTAATGTTTAAAATGGAAAATTTGACTGTTATAAAATCTAAATTTTCAACATATTGTTCAGTTTTCTCTTGAAGAAAGCCATGATGAAGAACTCTTTGGAATTGATATAACTTACTTTTCCATTGTATACATATTTCTGTACTTCTCCGGAAAAGTATAGTGTTTTAAAATTAACATGAATGTTAAGACGTAATGTGTGAGATATTTAATTCTGAGAAACATCCAGTATGGCATTCATATTTGTCTAATGGTAGCCACAAAGAAAACATGAAAGGTTACATGTCATGTTTTATATACAGAGAAAGTTTAACAAATGTGGTAATTGAAATGAAGGACAAAGTCCTGTACCGAGGTAGGCACTGTTGGATTCTGTTTCCTGGAAAAGCATTAATGCTTTCCCAGAAAACAGAATTCAATAGGGCTAATATCAAGATTTGGAAATCTAAAATCAAGAATAGGAAGTGCTTTCCTTTGTTTGATTGTGCCATGTTTAACTTATTTTAAAATAAGAATTAATTACTTACTCAGAGGGAAATTTGTTTTTATACTGTCAAGTTGAAGGAAGGAAGAAATGTTCTCCTTTTGCTCAGGACAGAAAAAATGTGTAAAAGTTATTTCATTATAACTGAGATAGCTAACATGCTATGAATACTCTTGAAAATGTTGAGATTTTTCAGTATATAAATGCATTTAAAATGTTCAACATCTGAAAATATAACTAAAAGCTTTTTAAAAAGAAGAAGAATATGGGTGAGACTACAGAAAGTGAGAGAAATCTATCCCCAAGAAGGCCAATTCACTTCTGAAACAGCTACCATGGGGAAAGGGAGTCTTCACTGAAGCTTTCTCACCAATCCCTGTTTCCACAAGAAGCCAAATTTTTCAACATCTAATTATCGCAGGGATAGAAAGTGAGGTGAAATCTTCTGAATAGGGGCCCAGACAGCAAAACAAACACCACAGGGGTGTCAACCCTTTACCTGTGTTCGCGCATACACACACATATGGTTATTACAAAAGAACGCCTTGATTTCAAAAATTCATGGTAAACATGTTAGTGAATGAAACCTACATGTGAAGAGGAAGTCTTCAAGTTTTTTTCCACACTCAAAGATACTCAATTTGGCTGCCACCAATCATGCAGCACATATCTAAACGGTAGTCCAGCTCCTGCCACACACATTGCAATATGTCGTGATCAGTGGCACTCACATCTCAGGTGGCTGGGAGACGTCTTCTTGCACAAGCAACCCATTTCGTTGAATTGTGTGAACCAGCATCTAATCGTCTTTGCATCTGGCGCCACTTTCTGATAGCGCATTCTAAACACCCATTGCGCTGTAATTATGGACTTAATGCTTTGAAACTGTAGGACAAAACGGCTTCTCCTGCTGGGTTGCAGTCATTTTGCACTGTTGCATGCATGAATTCTGCCTGGTGGCCGCTCATGCAATTACCCTGCCCAGGCGGCACATACAAGTGTGGAGAAAAAACTTGAAGACTTGTCCTTCACATTGATGTAGGTTTCCTACGTGTGCATTCACTAAAATGCTTACCATGAATTTTTGAAATCAGGGCATTCTTTTGTTTTCAGTATATATATAGTTGTAGTTTATTTATTTATTTATTTACTTTGCTTATATACCGCTGTATCTCAAGCCCGAAGGCAACTCACAGCGGTTCACAAACAGTAAAAACAGTAGAAACAGCAGTGGTTCCATACAACATATAACAATTGACTTAACACATATAACTATTGACTTAACACATTATTTTTAGTTACACTTAAAAATATATACCTGTTCCAACACACATTCAAATTCAACTTAAACCTCCAGAACCTATCATCTTAGTAACTTGGGCACTGCCTGTAAATATGCTATGAAAAATGTCCACTGTGCTTGCACGTGCACATATAAAACTGCATTGTGCTATTGGATAAAAACATATACTCTCAGATCAATACTGTCAACAGGAGCTTTCCAGGGACCAGATATGTGTTGGCTTGTGGCTTTAATTGCAAACATATGAAAAGTATTTACTGTATAATTTGAAGAAAATATATTCCATCGTATAAAACGTGTCTCAAGGAAAAGTGCTTAAATAAAGGAGCTTTCAGATTTCCATACATTGCAGGTTTAGTTTCAAGGCATTTTTTTTTCATACAAATGGCTTTATTTGGATAATTAGGAGACTACACGATGTATGGGATTTCTAACATTAAATATCTAGGAAATGCTTTAACCTTAGGACAACATGTACAGTGAACAAGGAACATGATATATACTTGCCTTGCAAATTGGCACGCGAAATAAAATGTTTATTCAGGGTCACCTGTAGGACAGTGGAAATACAGTGATGTGGAAGTGCCCTGAGGAAAGTCCATTTGTGCAAACACATCTGTTATTTTAATCATGAAGACTTGAGCCCTGAAGCTCCCTGTGAAAAAAAAGAGAATGTTTTCTAAAAATTATCAGATCCGAAGCTCAGGCTCTTTGCAGGCAAATCATGTCTGTAAATGTTCTCTAAGGTTTGTGGAAAATTAATATCTGTAAAAGCTAATATGTACCCTGCCACTGAATAAATTGAGATACTGCTATTTGTGATAATATAGCTCTAAATAAAGGGATATTTTGCAATACAGCTTGAATTTTTGTTGTTATACTGAAATGTGCTTATCTGTGAACACTTTTCTATTTGTAAGATTTTAGCAGTGGCATGGTTTTTTTTTTGTAGTTGCCAAAGGGAAACAAAGTATTTTCCACATTAATTAAGTTGCTGTGAACTTTATGAATACCTAACGTGATAGAAATTTAATTGTTTGCTTTTGTTTTCACTGTAGTATATGTATAGATAGATGCTAGCCTTGAATTGGTTCTGAAAAGATTGTAAAGAATTATATACAGCTGTGAACTAAAAATACTGAATAGTTTTATGATATTGTACAAATTGTATGCATGGGTTCTTAATTCTGGATAGGAAGGCAACTAAGAAGTATTTCTAAGAAAAGTTGGCAATAATTCTGAAAATGAGATGCATGCATTCAGTAGTCTGACTGCTGTACATTTGATTTGATTTGATTTTATGTAACATAATTTAATTACAGCGATTAACTGTTGTCCATTTTAGTCACATTACAAAATCAGACCAAATACTGAAGTAATTATTTAAGTAGTTTTTTTGTAGGGACTTTGGTGGTTGTAGCCCAACTGTTCTCCTTAAAAAAAATTTATTTAAGTTTTAGACTTCATTCTGTTGTAACATCAGCCTTTCAGTTCATGCTTTTCCTTTATGATTCGTGGATTTCTCAGAGTACCAGCATTTGCCATTAAATTCTTTATACGTTGCTATATAAAGAATTATATAGTAACGAGCTGTTAAGTTGGAGGCAAAGAAATGTATCCTTTCTTGACTAAAGGAACTTGAACCCATTGCTAAGTTGACCCTGTGTTGTAAATATGCAGGCCTTAGCAAACCAATGACTCTGTTTTGTCATGAATATGAGTAGCATGCTGTCACTTGTAACAAACAGAGAAAAGAACCAGGAAGAAATCTTTGACTCTTTCTCTTGTTTGTGAAAGGGAACAAACCAGAGAAAGGAAGCTACCTACTGCAAAATTAACTCTAATACAGAGCTCAGTAGCTTGCTAAACTATCCCGGTTGCAAGTGGGAATCATTGGGCAATAATAAGCACCAATACATTATATCTATATGAGAAGCTAGATTCCTGTGATTTGTCACGCTGTATGAATGTGCCTCCAATGTAGTCCCAAAATGTGGTTACAGACTTTTCTTTCCAGGAGAAAAGAGTTTAAAGTGAAAGTGCAATTGAGGTTGAGTACCAGCACTTCACTAGTAATATTACTCAGCAGTTTGATATTGCCAAACCTATGTGCTAAAGAAAGTCTGTCCTCAGCCACTCAGTTGTACTGATTTCATTACTGCTGTGGTGGTTTCCAAGTGCTTCAGTGACTAGATGAATTGTCACATTTTATTATCTTCACTTTGTCAGAAGTGGTGGAATGTGCATTCCAAAAGACCTGAATACATTCTGTTTTAAAGCCATTTATTTTGGGTTAGGTTGCTCTAAATCTAAGCTTTGTGTGAATATAAAAAAGCTTTAACAACTGCCTAAACTCCTTAACGTGAAGATTAAATTCCTAAGATTGCCTATTTCACAGTAATTCCTATTAAATATTTAATGGACTTCCTTCTATGCTGGGCTCCAAAACACTTGCCGAGCAGTGAGTCCACTAAGCCTGTTTGTTTAATGTATGAATTTCCAGACCAAACTGGTAATCTGAATTATTCATGGTTATGGTGGGGCATTTTGGCAGTGATCACGTGAAGTAAATTGATGTTAGACTGAAGCCACAATCCTGTGCATTGATGAAAGTAATTCCTGTTGTATTGGTATTTGATTGTGTATAAGTGGATACGGGCCCAAGTTGTAACGACTGATTATTATGGACTAATACTGGCAGCAGAATGCTCCATTTACCTTTAGCATATCTATGTGAATTTTATATTGGCCTCTCTATAGCAGGCCTGCACAACCTGTGGCTTTCCAGGCGTTTGGGTCTCCAACTCCCAGAAGCTCTAGCCAGCTGTTCCCATGGCCAGGAATTCTGAGAGCTGAAGTCAAAAACACCTGGAGGGCCGCAGGTTGTGCAGGCCTGCTTTAAGAGACCAGGACATGGGGGAGTGGAGTCAAATTGCAGGAAAAGATATTCCACCTAAACATTAGGAATAACTTCCTGATGGTAAGAGCTGTTCAGAAGGGGAACATGCTGCCTTAGTGTGTGGTGGAGTCTCCTTTTCTAGAGGTTTTTAAACAGAGGCTTGGTGGCTATCTGTTGAGAGTACTTTGATTGTGTATTCCTGTATGGCAGGGATTTGGACAAAATGGCCCCTGTGATCTGTTCCACCTCTATAATTATATGGTTGTGGTGACTTCTTTTCTTTTGGGTTGGAGACATTCATTTGTAATTCCGTTCTTCCTTCCTGTTGCATTGTTTCTCTATTCTTTCTTCTGGCCTAATAGCTATTACTTATAGATTCCATACAAAGATTCTACCAGATTAAATTATGAAGCCTTCTATAAAAACCTTTCCCTCTTTCTTTGTATTTTTTTTTACAAAATTTAGAAATGGTTCCCAATCTTTGATAAAGTTTTTGTGTTTTTTATTTCTTTGTTCATCAACAAAGAAAAAATTTAAGAATCCATTCTTCTATTGTCGGGAGGTCTTCCAAAGTTGTGCATATAATATCCGTGCTGCCATTATCATATAGTGCAATACTTTGTAGTTTAGTGATTTTTTGGCATTCCCAATAAAAATAATTCAGGCTTCAATTGTATCTTTTATTGAAAAATGTCTTGCAGTGTGTTGTGTATTAAAATACTTACGTTACATCCTATATTATAAAGTCTTTTTGCAGCTCATTATCTGTCTCAATAAAAATGGACAAACAGGGATCGGAAGTATACTTAAATTGAGTATCTTCACTATGGAGAATAGTACTTTTTCAGCCAAATTTCAGGCTCTAGATGGTTTTATTCTATCATCTAATTTAGGGGTCCTCAAACTAAGGTCCGAGGGCCGGATACGGCCCTCCAAGGTCATTTATCCTGCCCTCGCTCAGAACTCACACTTCTCATTGAAATAATAATACGTTAATATTTGTTAAAATTGGTCTTCATTTTAATTATTGCAGTGTTTTAAAATGTTTTATGCACCACAAATAAGATACGTGCAGTGTTCATAGAAATTCATTCATTTTTTGTTTTTTTCAAATTATAACCAGCCCTCCAACAGTTTGAGGGACTGTGCCCTGGCCCTCTGTCTAAAAAGTTTGAGGATGCCTGATCTAATTAATATTTTTGTGTTAGCTTTATTTTAATAAATCTGTTTATGAATTCAGTTGAATACTAGGCCAAAATTAGTCTACTTATATATTTTAAATTACATTTTAAAGCAAGCTCAACTGCGCATATTGTTAATTCAGTTAGATGTACTATTGATTTTAGAAGTAGTTTTGATGTTGCACTGGGACACTAAGAGGCCCAGGAGTGAATCCCTGGTACTGGATAACTGAGGGCAAGTCACATTATCTCATCCTCAGAGAAAGGTGAAGGAAAACTCCCTTTACACAAATTCTGCTAAGAAAATCTATTGTTGGATTTTCTTATGTTTAGCTTAAATCAGAAATTATTTGGAGACACAGAACAGCAAAGTGCATTTATTCAGTTAGTAATGTCTAACTGTTCATTATGACTTGAGAGACCAAAAGCTTGCTATTACATGGAGGTGAAAGCAAGTTGAAGGTGAAAACATCTTTAAAAGTATCTAAGCACACACAATACAGGCAGTCCCCAAGTCATGAACAATATAGGTTATGTAGGTTTGTTCTTAAGTTGGATATGTATGTAAGTTGGAACAGGTACATTTTTAAAGTGCAACTCCAGCCATATCTATCTATTTATCTATCTATCTATCTATCTATCTATCTATCTATCTATCCAAATTTGGATAGCATAGGGAAGGCTTAACACCCCTGTGGTGGTGTTTTTTGTTTGTTTGTTTTGTTTTTTGGCTGTACTCCTGTTCAGAAGATTTTACCTCTCATTCTGTCCTTGTGATAATTGGATTTTGAAAAATTTGGCTTGTTATTGAAACAAGGATTGGTGATAAAGCTTCAGCTGAGACACTTTTTCCCCATGATAACTCTTTCAGGAATGAATTTCCCTTCCTTGAGGTAGATTTCTCTCACTTCCTGTTGTCTCACCCCCATTCTTAACTATGAATCATTTGTAAGTCAGATGTTTGTAACTCAGGGGCTGCCTGTAGTGACAAAATCAGTGGGTACATTTGGTCTAGAAACTTTTATAAAAACTAGATTGCACTACATTGAATTGTTTTTAATTGAATGCTTATAATTGTTTTAATTGTGTTAATTGTAACTCGTTGTTTTAATGTATTGCTTTTTGGCATCTAATGTAAGCTGTCCTGGTTCCCTCTTCGGAAATGAGAAGGACAGGGTAGAAATGCCCATGATAATAATAATAATAATAATTATTATTATTATTATTATTATTAATGAACTTTTCTGATATGTTACTGTTAAGAGCTTTGAATCATAGAATTGTTGTTGGTTTGAAGGAAAACCAATAAGCAATTTCTCCTACCAGTACAGAAATCCCTCCCAGATAGATGGCTTGTGTAACTGGTTTCCTTCTAAACTCTCCTTTGGCCAAGCCAAACTGATGGAATAAAAGATAATTTTTTGCCTAATGTTGTTCATTACTCACAAAATAGATGCTGTGTGTCACACCAGTAATTGGTGCCTGTTGTAACTATTTCCCCCACAGACTCAAACAATACTTTGCTAGTCACGGACTTTCCTATCTTAATTTCTACTTTCTTCTAAACCTTTTTGCTCAATTTTGAAATTGGCTATTTTAAAAACAGTGATATCTTCTGCACACACCCACATTCAACACTGTGGGTTCATAAAAATATCTAATTTTGGTTAACATCTGCTAGTCATGTAAACTGGAATATTAATGAAGAATGTGTCTAATCGCCCTATATTCTTTTTGACCTTTCCTTCAGTTTTAAGACAATCTACTTGTTCTCCTCCATTATAGGTCCCTGCTTTAAAATGAGCACTAAAATAGCAGCCAAAAACAATGGTATATAACTAGTTAGTGCAGTAATTATTTGACTCATAATACTGCTAGTTCATCCTCTTTCCTAAAATTCATTTAAATGCATATTACTAATATGAATTATTATTATTGTTATCAATTGTTGTTGTTTATTCGTTCAGTCACTTCTGACTCCTCGTGACCTCATGCCAGAGCTCCCTGTCAGCCATCACCACCCCCAGCTCCTTCAAGGTCAAGCCAGTCACCAAGGATGCCATCCATCCATCTTGCCCTTGGTCGGCCCCTCTTCCTTTTTCCTTCCTTTTTCCCCAGCATCATTGTCTTCTCTAAGCTTTCCTATCTTCTCATTATGTGGCCAAATATCATCTTGGCTTCTAATATCCTTCCCTCCAATGAGCAGTCGGGCTTTATTTCCTGAATATTGTTATTGTTATTAATAATTATTATAAATTGTATTTGTTACCCAACACAAGAACATTGAATAAGTATATTAAAACATAGAACAAATTTAAACACAAATCCTAATAAAATGTAAATTTTAATTATCATAGTTTAAATCGACTGGGTAGGCCTGCCAGAAAAGCTAGGTCTATAATTGTGATTTAAATTCTGGCAACTCATTTAGCTGTCAAACCTCATTACACAGTCTAGGGCATTGTTTCTCAACCTATGGGTCCCCTGGTGTTTTGGCTTTCAACTCCCAGAAATTCTAACAGATGGTATACTGGCTGGGATTTCTGAGAGTTGTAGGCCAAAACACCTGGGGACCCACAGGTTGAGAACCACTGGTCTAGGGACAGCCGATGAAAATGTCCCTTGGATGACCATTGCTGGTTGGGTTCTGGCTGGTTGAAGTAAACAGCCCCCAGAGGACCTAAGTGTCCAGCGTGAAATATGTGGGAGAAGTCAATCCTTTAGGTAGCTTGGACCCAAACCATGTAAAGGCAACAACCCTTAAATTTGTACTTTGCTCAGAAATGAATTGGCCACCAGTGGAGTGATTTTAGTGTAGGTGTAATATGTTCACTCCTAGATGTACCCATAACCAATGTGGCTGCCATCTTTTGAATTAATTAGAATTTCAGAATATGGCACAGAGGTAGCCCAATGTACAGCTCATTTCATTTCAGCCTTGAGATTTCTAGCATGTGCACCACCATCTTTATGTCTTCCAATTCTAGGAAGGGGTATTGCTGGCATGGCAGCCATAATAGCTCTGTTGCGGATGTTCTTCATTCAATCTAGATTCCTCCTCCCATCCATCAAGTTGAAACGGTCGCTCAACTAAAAGAGAAGGAAGCAAAATTGGAAAGATATTGTATTAGTTCTTCATTCAGTGTACTACACACACACAATTTATTTTGTGTCTATTGGCTGGTAAGCAGTTTCAGCTTAGTGACTGGAAGGAAATGAGATCTAGGATGAACAGAAATCTTAAAGCTGGGTATCCATTTCATCTTGGAGAGCTAGGGTGGAAGTCAGATGCTGAATCTAGTTTGAACAGAGAACACTTTCAGCTTGATTAAGAAATAAATAAAAGGACTGATGGGATGAAAAAATAGAAAGGGGAATGGAAAACAGGGAGAAAGAGATAAAAGCAGCCTGTTGAAATACTTGGTTTTCATTTGAATTGCTCAGTCATTTTAAATACTCAGTAAAATTAAGTGACATTTTATTGGTCCCAAATAAGCAAAATAATTTTTCGCTATATAAGAAAACAATTTTGCTTCAGTATTTGAAAGAAACATCCAAAATTCAATACTTTGGCTCATGAAATTACAAATAATTTTCTTTATCTCTACAGATCCTTCTAATATGAAGATTTAGATTTAAACTATGGGTAAATCAGCTAGTTGAAGCTAAAGTACACTAATTGAATCAATGGGATTTACATAAGTGTGGATTTGTCATTTGACGTGATTCAGTGGGGCTTTTCTTGCTTTGACTACCAATTGGATTTAAGTCTGTAATTCTTTGCATATTAAAGCACAATATGCCTTTATAAACCTACAGAGGAAAGTTTGCTGCTTCTTAGGGAACATGAGTCTGATTTGTATAATACATACCATATCTCTAATGCTTCTTAGAAGTTTTCTAATTTGCAATCATACAGATGGATACAATACCAATTTGTTCTAGCAAATTTGACTTGATCAAGATCAGCAGTTCTGGATATTTTCCCAGCAAGGATTAGGGATTTTTTTTTTGATATTTTAAAAGAAAATGGGTTCTATCAAAGTCATATGTAAAGTTATGAGAAACCTAGAATGGTTTGAACACAGGGATTCAATTTTTCTCCCCTGTGGAAACAACTATTTCAAAGTATTGTCGAAGGCTTTCATGGCCGGAATCACTGGGTTGTTGTAGGTTTTTTCGGGCTATATGGCCATGGTCTAGAGGCATTCACTCCTGATGTTTCGCCTGCATCTATGGCAAGCATCCTCAGAGGTAGTGAGCAACCTCTGAGGATGCTTGCCATAGATGCAGGTGAAACGTCAGGAGAGAATGCCTCTAGACCATGGCCATATAGCCCAAAAAAACCTACAACAATCCAACTATTTCAATTTTTTTTCATGCTAAAATAGTTGAACAAATAGCTTTGGATTAATAATGCCCAGAGCCAATTCTTTTTTTAGAAAATGAACTGGGAGGTCAGATGGCATCCCAACAGATAGGTTCCTAAATAAGACATCATTTTGGTTAATTTCTGTCTGGCTTCTCTGTCAGGGATTCTTGTTTGACTCCTTGACTTTTGGCCTTTAGGTTTCTCTGGGGCTCCATTTTGTCTCCCATACCAGTCGGTGAAACTACTGCAATAAGATAATCTGGAGGTTTGGTATTATCAGTATGCTTATGATACCTAATTTTGCTACTACTTCCACCCAATTCTGAGGAAGTGATTTTGGTTATAGACCAGCATTTTAATCACAATGGACAGGATAAGGATAGACAAAATGAAGCTTAAGCTGACAAGGCAGAGAGCTTCTCCGATCAGTCAAAAGGCATATTAAAGTAGCAGCAAAGTAGCCTGTGCTGAGTGGGGTTGTACTCGCTCGAGTATGTTTCAGTGTTCTTGATAGTGGATTTAATTTCTTGTCATCTTTTTGTTTTCTATTTTAATGTTATATGCCAGTTCTGGAGAAACCATGGGATAATAATTCTAATTATTATTATTATTTTGCTCTGTTGCAGAGAATAAACTCCAGTATACTCAGTGGGAACCTCTTTTATAAAAGCATGCATATAATTGGGGTGCAAATCCTATATTGTAATTAAATGATAAATGTGGAAAAACAGAATTTGGTTGCTATAAGAGCTGGGAACTGCTAGCACGTAAGTGGTAGGTTCCAGAGATCTATGAAATGAAAACAGTAGAAACCATTGCAATTGTAACTTTGAGTTTGATACAAGTTCAATGTGTTCCTGCAATATAATATGTAAGCCTTATTTGCTCAAATCAGTGACACAAACCCAAGATATTGCCAGGCACTGCACCTATATTCATTTGGAGCTTATTTATCTTGCGTTTTATTCAAAAATATAAAACATAAAATCTAATTCAAAACACTATTGAAACCTTAAAGTGGTCTTACCCAACATAATAATCATCAGAGTTGCCAAAAGTCACTTCATTTGTTTATACTCGAAATTTACGTTACAGTGCATTTATTATTTTTCTCTATTGTTCACCCATTGTGGTTATGCAATACTTGTAGCTCAATTCTTGGAAAGTCTGCTTCATTTCAAGAACTTTATCTACTTGAATGTGTATTAGTCCTTTATTAGTGTATCCTATCTGTATATGTTTGAGTGTGTTTTTATGCAGATGTTTTCCTAGCAGAGAGGGTGAATAGATGGCTGTGGTAAGCCATTCCAAATAATAAATACAGTCATGTTTTTGTCAATGTTTTGCAGAATTTGTTTTTCCCAAATTGAATTTTCAGAAAGTTTCTCTGAAGCTAGTTTTCCTTAGCCCTTTCAGCAGCTAAAGAAGCATTTGTATTATCGTATATACTTGAGTATAAGCTGACCCGAATAGAAGCCGAAGCACCTAATATTACCACAAAAAGTGGAAAAAAACATATGCTGTTTTCTGACACCCCCTTGTGACCCCCCCCCCCCCCAGGTTGTGAAATGGTAACCCCCAGGTTAGGAAATGGTACCTTAAGGCCATCCAGTCCAACTTCCTTCATCAGGGCAAGAAAACATAATCAAGGCCCTCCTGACAAAGAGCCATCCAGCCATAGATAGATAGATAGATAGATAGATAGATAGATAGATATGATTCACACACACATATATATAAATGTATATGACAGATACAGTATCATAGATTTGAAAGGGACCCCTAAAGAAGGAGAATTATATGTTGCATGTTCCAGAGTAGGCAAATCAGACAATCTCTACATCAACACTGACAAAGAAACAACAAGAAATATAGTTTACCCACAAGGATAAAGAAATTACATATATTAGAAACCAACACTTTCTCATTACTTTATTTTCCAGATCACTAGAGTGGGCCACAGTAACGTGTGGCAGGGGATAGCTAGTATTTACATAAAACCGTAATTTAAGATAAGACTGTCCAACTCTGATTAAACCATTGTTCTAATCTCCTTCAGTGTAAGTGTGCTTATTTATCCTTCCAATAATAATAAACAGAGTAAAATAATAAATGTAATAATAACAATAATAAATAGAGAAAATAATAAATGTAATAATAGAGTGAAATAAATGTAATAAAAATCATAATAGAGTAAAATAATAAATGTAATAAAAATACTAATAACAGAGTAAAATAATAAATAACCTTGACTCGAGTATAAGCCAAGGGGAGCTTTTTTAGTCTAAAAAAGAGGCTGAAAAACTAGGCTTATACTCGAATATATACAGTAATTCTTAACACAATGTTAATAGGCAAATGTACATAATTGCTTGGTTTGTCACACTTCTTCCTCCATGGAATGTTTATTTTGTATGAAATACATATTTAAAATGAGAATATCATTGTCCAGTGTCATTTTCCAGTAGCAAATGCCCTTGACTTTCTTCCAGCAAGGAAATTCTCTCAGCTGCCACTCATTCAATTTCATTTTTGGAAAGAGAACAAATAGCATAAGTCTCCTGCTTTTTGAAACTGAACTGCAACTCTGAAAGAAAACTCCCAGCATCTTTCTAAAACATACTTTTATCTTCACCAGACTTCCATGCAAAGTGATGTGCCACCTAACTCTGGTGGTTTCTGATAAGAGAAGATTGGAAGAGAGAGGATTTTTTTTCTGTCATTGATGAGGAGCTCCGAATAGAAAGAAGAAAAAGGAATCTCTCCTGCTGTTTCAAATCTCCTTATAGTGGAAAAAAAAACCTCTGTCTCTCTCTGAAGCATATTCATCCACTATTTTCTCTCTGCCTATGTGAAAGAATTGGAAGGGAGACATTTTTCTCACCTTGCACAGCAGATTTCAAAAGGCAGTTTTCCTTTGATACCCTAGTCCAGTGGATACCCTAGTGCAGTGTTTATTTATTTATTTTATTTATTTACTGCATTTGTTGACCGCCGTTCTCAGCCCTAGGGCGACTCACGGCGGTGTACAACATATAAAAACAGTTTACAATAGGCACTATCACAACAAAATAACATAACTATCAATAATACAATTACACTAAATCATCCGCGCCGTCTCATCGTAGAATCATAAACCAAACTCGTTATCCATATTCCGTTCCGATCATCATTGCCAATTGTTGTAGCACTTAGTCAAACGCCTTCTCAAATAACCATGTCTTTAGGCTCTTGCAGAATGCCATAAGGGAGGGCGCCTGTCTGATATCTACAGGGAGGGCGTTCCACAGCCGGGGGGCCACCACCGAGAAGGCCCTATATCTCGTCCCCGCCATTTGAGTGTTTCTCAACTTGGGGGTGGCAAGGGGGTTTCAGAAAGATCACCAAAGACCATCAGAAAAAAACATATTTCTGATGATCTTAGGCATCCCTTTGGCATAGTTGTTTGGGTTCACAGTGCTCTTTGGATGAAGGTGAACTACATCTCCCCTAAATCACTGTCAATGCATCCCAAATCCCTCAAGTATTTTCTGTTTGTCATGGGGGTCTCTGTGTGGGAAGTTTGGCCCAAGTCTATTGTTGGTGGGGTTCAGATTGTAGGTGAACTATAAATCCCAGCAACTACAACTCCCAAATGTCAAGGTCTATTTTCCACAAGCTCCACCAGTGTTCACATTTGGACATACTGAGTATTTGTGCCAAGTTTGGTCCAGATCTCTCATTGTTTGAGTTCACAGTGCTTTCTGGATGTAGGTGAACTACAACTCCAAAACTCAAGGTCAATGCCCACCAAACCTTTTCAGTATTTTCTGTTGGTCATGGGAGTTCTGTGTGCCAATTTTGGTTGAATTTCATCATTGGTGGAGTTCAGAATACTCTTTGATTGTAGGTGAAGTATAAATGTCAGCAATTACAAGTCCCAAATGACAAAATCAGTCACCCCCCCCCCCCCCATCAATATTCAAATTTGGGTGTATTGGATATTTGTGTCAAATTTGGTCCAGTGAATGAAAATACATCCTTCATATCAGATATTTACAGTTATGAAGTAGCAATGAAAATAATTTTATGGTTGGGGATCGCTACAACATGAGGAATTGTGTTAAGGAGTTGCGGCATTAGGAAGATTGAGAACCACTGTCCTAGGGTCTGCATTTTATGCTAAGGATGGACAAATCTCAATTTTGGTTTTTTCCCATTTCTCTTTTTTCTCATCAGTCCATTCCATTCCGTTACTGTATGAGCTTGGTCTTAACAACACAGACTATATATTCATTTTTATGATGTTTCTGTTCATTTCTTGCAATATATGATTTTGTATTCATTTTACATAATTTTTGAAGAGGTTTTCTATCATACTTGAATATATTCTTCTTTGCTAAACACATTTTTGCATGCACCTTTTTTACCTGAGAAATGCCTTGTAATTTTGTTTCTGGAAATGTGAAAATCAAAGGATAACTCTATTTTGGCTTACATGTTAATTTGGGAAGTGCACATTCATATTGAATTCTCTCCATCCCTACTTGGCACATGCTGGAAGATTTGGGATTAAGAGGGGTTAAATAGTAAGCCATCCTAGTATTTGTAGAATCTTTCACAACAGGTGTTACTACGAGTATCCTGAGTAGTTCGTTATGAACCTGTGATATATAACAAGATCCTTCATAACTGTAATGCAGAGATGGTGCTGAGGAGCAAAATATCCATTTAGATTTGGCTGCTTGGTCACTAAATGGAGGTTTTGTGTACTTCTCATTGGTGGTTTTAATTTACCTATATTTTTTTGCATTGCCAGGGCAAGCAAACTTTCTTTTTGCAGTAAAGTCCTTATTCCTCTATGATAAACTGTTAGTGAGATTTCCTCATGCTATTTTCTCAATCTCCTGAGAGAAAAATGGACAATGTGGGTAGTAATGATTTTGGAGGAGTGAAGAGGAACATCTGGCCCATAAAGTTGCTCAAATGAGACATGATGATTCCCTGGGCACTATCCCTGTCCCAATTCAGTGAAATTTTGTGAGGAAGCACTGCTGTTATCCTTACAAAGGGATTAGAAGCAGGAATTTTAGAGATGGGAGACTGCTAAATCCTTTCTGTTCCAGTTGTTTATTCTTTCAAAATGTGCCCTGCAAATGTTGCTCTTGCAGGGTGTCTATATTTTTCTCTATAAGGCAGCAGCAGCCTGAAGAGTGCTGGGTTTTGCAAGAAAAAGAAAGGCTGTTTGTGTATGACCACCTCTGTCATCTTTTGGTATTCGTGGAAGAATTAAAAACAAAGAAGAGATTGAGGCTGCTTGTGATGTAGTTTGGCCATATTCTAGTTTGTTACTTTTTCTCTGTACATGGTTATGAAATCCAGCGTTTTGAAGCAGATGACTTTTTAGGGTATAATTAACAGAAACCTCGATCCTTCAATAGAGGAGACTGTTGCCCAAGGCCAGTGAAGCACTTTCAATTTATTTTTTATTTTCCTTCATTGCAAGCCTTTTTAGCTACAGCTGTTGAGAACTGGGTGCCTTTTTAAAAAAAATCTAGTAGATGTACTATCAATGTCATGAATAATAATCTGTGGATGTTTAGGAGGCATTTTTTGAAGTATCAGCGATATACATTACCTGCACATTCTTCCTTTTAGGGCAATACTTAGACCTGTAAATCCCATGATAATCTGTGAGGCCTACTTACAAATTATTGTGTGAAGAATTGCAGCCTTAATGCAAGATTATAGGCAAAATAGTACATCAATATACTAAAACACAGCCTCCCTAAATGAATGTGCTCATTAAAAAGGTCATATAGAGGACTGCCATGTTTCACTTGCGGACTGAATGACTTTGTTGCCTCTGCCCACCTGTTTTTATTTTAACGGTGACATATTTTGAGCCAGGAAACTTAAATATAGTAGTACAAAAACATTATTTTAGTGACTCACCAAAAACTTCATGTAGATCCACATCCAGAAACTTCCAGTGAATAGCATGGAATTTCTAAACATTATCTCAAGTACAATTGCAGCACTTCTCAGTTTTCATGTTGATAAATTGAAACCAGAGCTCTAGCGGCTCTCACTTTTATGCTACCATTGTAGCTTGAGCAACAGGTAGGGAGTGCTGTGTGTGGGACTGTACTTAGATTGCCAGGACATTTAATTGTCCTGAAAAAATATCCTTCTCCCCTATGAGATGTTTTATATATTCCCGCTCCATCTCAAATCAGTAATATCGGAGGGTATTAGGACTTGTTGTCTACCTGAATTGTTCTCTATCTTCTTTTCCAAGGCATTGTGTATTCCATCTGCTTCACATCTTACTCCAATTTTTACAGGTATTTGCGTGTGCCCCTCTGCTGTTCCAGCCTCTCTACCTATCAGTATCTGCGTGTAGGGAGACATATTCTGGAAGAGAGTGTTGCTAGCTGAAACACTGTATATGCAACTTTTTTATACGGATCATATTTTGTTAAAATACACACAATTGTAATGACCTGAATTAAGATCAAATACCTATGTGAGACTGTCAGATATTAAATCATATTATAATTCTGTTACGGGTATTTTGGTTGGTGTTGTCATTTCTTATTAGAAAGGCTGCATAGATACATTTATTTGAACCTTGGGGGTAGGAGGACACAGATCACACACACACACCCCCCCCCCAGTTCTGTGTTATGGTTTCAAAGCATGTCAGGTGTCTCCAATTATTATTTCCATATTCTTCCTCGGTTTCAAAGTTGAAAACAAGACAGGTTGCTTATATTTATAATGGAATGAGTGGAGTATTTGTCATGGTTAGCATGGCTTGGCATACTAAAGACTGTGATCCATCAACCCATTCATTTGGGCTCCATACTCTCATTTCAAGCCATACTCCATCATATTATGTTCATATTTACGTCCTCACAGACACCCTTTTCTCTTTTTGTTGTCTTCACTTGCTGGATCAAACTCTGAACTGTAAAAAATTGTTCAGCCATCAAATGTCTTCATTACTCATAGTTGCAAGGAGATACTGACAGGTATGATGAAGGAATGAAATCTGCTCTTTCACAATGTTGTATCATTTTAATGGCAACTATAAAAATTGCTTACCTGGAAAACTAATATTAGAAAAGTGATATATATATTTAGTAGTCTTTTGATGTTAAGCAGCAGCTGGGGGAAAAGCAGGCGGCCAGCTCAAATGATCAGCCAACTCAGATCACCAACTGCTTTGTGGGTCATCGGTCAGGTTTGCTGCTTTCATGTTTCAGATTGACAGGGACCGTCCATGAGTTTTACTTGTACCTAGCTTTTCAGGAATATTAAGATCTTTTGTTTTTAGTTCTGCCTTTAGGGGGAAATATCAAATTACAGATCTGAAAATTCATAACTGCAGGAAGATAACCTGCCTTAAGTAATTTTTAGTGAAACATTAGCAATGTATTAATATGAAATGTTATATTATGAGTATCTTAAAAGGTAATAGGTTTTTAAAAATTTCAAAAATGAATAGGCAATTCTAATATCATTGAGAACTGTAGCTAAAATACAGTAAATATGGAAGACATGGAAGTATATAGCTTATATTACATTTTTGCAGCATCTGTATCCGTTGTTTATTTTAAAAAACCAAAATATTGACAATGGCAACCTTTTTTTCCTCAGCCTAAATCTAGGCATGTAAATGTTGAAAGTCTATCACATTTCTGGTTGTACTCCTTTATACAATATTACAAACAATCATAGTTAGACAACTGAATATTTTGAGTGGAGAGTCTGGTTCCATGAGGTAGTGGGCATAGCCTATGTATTTTAAAGCCCTCAGTCAAAAAAAATAGAACATACCAATGAAAGTGTGTTGCTTTTGACCTTGACCTTGTATTTTCTATATTTCTTTTACTGCCTTTTCTACGTCTATCACATTTTGGTCAGAAAGTGTCTTCATAAATGTTTAAATTGTATACTTCTTTGTGACTAGTCCTCGTGTGTCTTCCTTATTATTTTAAATACCGTAATTGATTCACCAGATCATTGAGTAATGAATAATCTGGTCAAAACATCTACCACAAGGATGTATAATCACTTGCCTTTTTTGGACCCCCTCAGTGTCCCTGCTGGGGGTTTCTGTCCTTGCTTTAATACAATAATGAGGGAAATAAATGCATGGGATGAGACAGACTGGGCCAGTGGAAGGAAACCATCAGCCTCCTTTTCTGATGTGGACGTTGTGGTTGGATTCTTTATTCTAGTTCATTTTATGGGGAAAGGTCATATCACAGTTCTGTTGACTGAGTTAAAATGTGATGAAGATATGTATGAAATAAGATTTCTGAGGAAGTGTGGCAAAGATAGGGAAATATTTGTATTTCCTCGCCATTGTGATTGCTCATAGATTTAGAAGTCATAGACTATGCATATATTGCTTTAGCTTGTTGAAAAGGTTTCAAATGAATGCATAAATCATGTGGCACAAAAGAATTTCCTTCCCTGATACTTTACTTTAACCAAAATATCCATTAAGTCTAGGTTTTTGAATTAGTAAATTTTGTGGAGCAGAATTTTTCTCTTCATTGAAGTGTTGCCATTTAATAGTTATGTACTTTTTAATAGTTTACAACAGTAATTCAGTCACAGTTGTTTTTGTTAATGTAGTCTTCTTTAATAATAATTGAAGTTATCTATGTACTAGATACTGTTAATGTGACAAAAAGTACATTGGTGTTGACTCTTTCCACTCTGTTTGCAATTTTTCCTTGCATACTGAAATCCATGTCTTTGGTAATTGTAGTTCAAGCATGATAATTTGGGGATTACAATATTATGTGAACATCATTTGTATATGTTGTTGTTTTAGGTAACAATAAAGCACAATATATTATGTAAAGCTTTTATTTAAATTAAGTAAAATTGGTTTGTCAGTGACGTTACATCACAGATGGCATCCAAAACCCTGCCCAATAATCTATGAACATTCATGTCCTATGTGTTGTTGAAGACTTTCATGACTTGAATCACTGGTTTGCTGTGAGTTTTCCAGGCTGTATGGCCATGTTCCAGAAGCCTTCTCTCCTGACGTTTCACGCACATCTATGGCAGGCATTCTCAGTGGTTGTGAGGTCTGTTAGAAACTAGGCAAGTGAGGTTTGTATATCTGTAGAATGTCCAGGTTGCGAGAAAGAACTCTTGTCTGTCTATTGCAATGCAAATCAAGGTGGCCAATTGCAACATTCACACTTGCCTCAAGCAGATAAGAGTTCTCACTTGCCTAATTTCCAACAGACCTCACAACCTCTGAGGATGCCTGCCATAGATGTGGGTGAAACATCAGGAGAGAATGCTGCTGGAACATGGCCATACAGCCTGGAAAACTCACAGCAACCCATTTTATCTCCTACTTTTCCATTTTAGATGGGTTTTAATTTTCGTTGAAATTGATATTTGAAAGTACCTTGGGGACCCTGCTAACCATGTAAGGAAATAGGGATATAAAACAAGTTTCCACCAGCTTTTTATCTTGTCTGCATCTATTATTACTTCATTGTTCAGTTGATTGTATTTATTATTTATTAGACAACAGACTAAATTTTTATCTTTCTCTCTTTGAAATTTAGGTAACATAATCCATGGGTAAAGTTGGGAAGATGTGGAACAGCTTTAAATACAGATGCCAGAATCTCTTCAATAATGAAAGTGGAAACAGAAATGAAAATATTGATGTGAACTCCAATAATTCATCTGTTAGAGATAAAAGTGTTTTTGTGCTTGATCCAGTAGATCAGCGATCAAGCAGCCCTTTAAGAGATGTTTCTTTACAGCTAAGTTTAAATCCTTCAAAAGCCTCTGCAAAAAAACATCAAAACTGTGCTGCTGAAATCCCACAGATTGTGGAAATAAGCATTGAGAAAGAGAGTGACTTGGGTGCCACCACAGGAGCTAGACTTGCACGAAGGGATTCATACTCACGACATGCACCATGGGGTGGTAAAAAGAAGCATTCCTGTTCTACAAAAACACAGAGCTCTTTGGAGAGTAATAAAAGATTTGGCTGCTGTCGGTTGCAAAGGCGAGAAAGGCGATACGGTGTGAGTTCTGTCCATGACACAGATAGTGTCTCAAGCAGGACTGTAGGTAATCGTTCTTTGCGGCAAAGGCTGCAGGATACTG
This sequence comes from Anolis sagrei, assembly GCF_037176765.1. Taxonomy (NCBI): domain Eukaryota; kingdom Metazoa; phylum Chordata; class Lepidosauria; order Squamata; family Anolidae; genus Anolis; species Anolis sagrei. The sequence goes on along the minus strand of NC_090021.1, from coordinate 26,565,129 downwards.
TGGGCTTATGTTTTCCTGTGAGAACTTACTGCAAACAGTCCAAACCTCTGTTTTCAAACAAAAGAAAGATCCATCTTTCTGAACTAATGTTAGAAAAATGTCCTTTCCCTGCTGGGTCAGACTTGGCCCAAAAATGGCATCTAATTAAACAGCATACAGCTCCAGTGAGCCCACACTCAACTCTCTTTGATGCATTTGATCCGTCTCTGGCTTCTACAGAGGATGAGGAGGATAGACTCCGAGAGAGACGAAGACTTAGTATTGAAGAAGGAGTTGATCCTCCTCCTAATGCTCAGATACATACTTTTGAAGCCACCGCACAGGTTAACCCATTGTACAAACTAGGGCCAAAGCTGGCCCCTGGTATGTCTGAGCTGACAGGAGACTGTACTTCAGCACCACAGGGAAGTTCTGACTTGGAGGAGGATACAACAACCCTCTGTTTGCAGTCACGTAGGCAGAAGCAACGGCAGATGTCTGGAGAGAGCCATAGCCACATCAGCAGGCAAGGAGCTTGGAAAGTGCATACCCAGATCGATTACATACATTGCCTTGTGCCAGATTTGCTTCACATCACCGGTAATCCATGCTACTGGGGAGTGATGGACCGTTATGAAGCTGAAGCACTTTTGGAAGGAAAACCTGAAGGTACTTTTTTGCTCAGGGATTCTGCTCAAGAAGACTACCTCTTCTCTGTGAGCTTCCGTCGTTACAACCGGTCTCTACATGCACGCATTGAGCAGTGGAATCACAATTTTAGTTTTGATGCTCACGACCCCTGTGTGTTTCACTCCTCAACTGTTACAGGGCTACTAGAACACTATAAAGATCCTAGTTCTTGCATGTTTTTTGAACCATTGCTCACAGTTTCCCTAAACAGGACTTTCCCTTTCAGCTTGCAATATATATGTCGGGCTGTCATCTGCCGATACACTTCATATGATGGGATTGATTGTCTCCCTTTGCCATCAATGTTGCAGGACTTCTTAAAGGAATATCATTATAAGCAAAAAGTTCGAGTTCGATGGTTGGAGCGGGAACCAATTAAAACAAAATGAACAGAGAATTCAGAATCCCCAGAAGCTCAATAGAATCTGTGCTTTTTATGTGTGTTTCAGTATAACTGCAATAAGCACATCAGTGTTTAGGGTTGTTGTTTTTTGGGGGCAATATTGTACTTTAAACTTACTGTGTTTACGAGTGTCAGATGCTGCCTGCAATTGGTCATACCTAGTTGTGAATACTTTTTTAAACAACATGCAAAATACAAAATCACATATATTTTTTGGAAAAAAATGGAGACTTTTAGGATATGATTTGCCAGTTCTGAAATATGCAGGGCAGATGTTGGGCATTGACTTTTAAGTTCCATTCAGTTTCAAGATTCAGGCAAAGTGGGTGGCTTGCTTTTTTGTTTGTTTGACTATGACCACTTGATTACCAAAACCAAAAAAATCAACAAACACCTATCAGAGTTTAGTTTCCCCCATGCTAATTTCCTTATTGAAGCTAATTAACAAGGGAAACTGTCTCTTCACCTGGCACTTCTGAAACCCAATCATGTGCTTTAATTATCTGTTATATGACTCTGCTCGATAGCCAAATATTTAATTCTCCAAATTAAAGACATTTTAGTGAATTAATAATGTAAGCATAATTTAATCAACCAGTTAAAACTGCACAGATTTGCATGTAACAAAATAGTAGTTCTAAAAGAAAAGGCATACTTACAGAATAATGTCTGCATATAGTCCCCAGTATTATACTGTAAAAGAGGCATTTCTGGACTGCAGCCTTCTCTGAGGCTGTCACCCTCCAAAGTGATCAGCATTGTGTAGGGATGATGGGTTTTGAAGTCCATCACATCTGAAGTATGGGTTGGGAAGAATCCCATACTGCTTAATGCAGAAGGGGGACTACTTCTTGAATTGCACATTCAACTTCTATAAGTATTTTAAATGTACATTTTTTAAAAACACACAAAGCTATTAAATTGTTGTTGTTTTAAGAATATTGAAAGAGTTTTAATTGCTTAATCACCTTAGGTGTTGCAGTCCTAGAAGCAACACTTGAAACAAAATTCCATCACATGTAGGAAGTTTCATTTACCGCTAACTAAGCTGGGTGCCACTGTTGGTGTAGTTTTTGACCTTAACTCTGTTTCACTCATAAGAGCCATTGAGGAGAAACTGGAACTCCATATTAATTTGGGGTTTTTCAAGTTGATCTCCGGAGCACCAATTATGTGAATGCTCGGCTTATAATATAGAAAGATTATGAGTAAGTAAATTATTTTTCTGATAATGCAAATCATGGCAATTTTGTCCAAGAGTCAATTACTGAATAGGGCCTGGCCTAGGACCCCTGCTTTTCATGCCATCCTTGTTCCATAATCTATGCCTCAGGTCTAGGGCCCAAGATTTCTGTAAAACACATTGGTTTTGATAATGTCTGTACTGAAAAAGAAGTTATTAAAATATGTAATGTGCTTTCATTTATACAAGAAAGTTGCTTGGGGTCTCAGTGGATCACTTAATTATTTTTTCATTCAAGTGGTCTGCAAAAGTTTACTGCTATAGTAACCTGTTTTTTTGAATGGTTCAAAACAGTATTTTAAACTTCTTCTACAAACTGTTAACGACCATCTAGCTTACATATAACTTCTAGCTGATCCAACATACTCACTTTTTACCCCACTTCTCCGTCCCTTCCTCTTCCCTTTTCAATTCATCAAAATTAAAATTTCAGGCTTCATAGGTACTCTTGTATTTGTAAACTGTGTAGCACTTTGGGCGGGGGGTTAAACTTGTAGATTGTGTTCCTTCTTCAGCAAATGCTTTTGGCAACTTGCTCTTTTGCTTCCTTTTTCTCTCTTTGTGGACGGAACATGAATTGTTTTGTCCTAGCTGTGTTTGCACTAAAATTTGTGTTGGAGTATGGCGTCCCTTGTTTTTTGCTGATGTATCTTGTACCAATGAGTAGCGCTTCTAGATTCTTAAACTGTTGCTACAGTATGTTCTTCTTCATGGCAGAGAGTGCGAGGTAGGGAAACTTCAAAGCTGCATATACAGGATAAATTATACTTGTATGCCAACACTAACTAGTTTATCACTATGTGTGTTTCCTTCTGCTTGCTGTGCCTTGTTACAGCGTTTTTGTGCTAATAAAGTACCGTATTTTCAGTGTTATAGTTGTATATTTTCTCCTTTATATTTGCAGTAGTTCACATTTTGAATAAGCTTTATCTGATGGTTAGTATAATTGATATAAATAGTATGCAGTTAAATAATTGTCTCTCAGGTGACCAAACCTCAGTAGAAATGCAGTTTTCCAGAACTCCCAAATAAATAATTTACAAGTCTCCGGGATTGTTTCACACACCATATGAAAACTTGCATCCTTTAGGGAACAAAATACCTTATAGTTCCCATGATTTTTTTTTTTTTTGTCATGTCAGCAGCGACTTGAGAAACTGCAAGTCGCTTCTGGTGTGAGAGAATTGGCTGTCTGCAAGGATGTTGCCCAGGGGATGCCCAGATGTTTTGATGTTTGACCATCCTTGTGGGAGGCTTCTCTCATGACCCCGCATGGGGAGCTGGAGCTGACAGAGGGAGCTCATCTGCGCTCTCCCCGGATTCGAACCTGCAACCTGTCGGTCTTCAGTCCTGCCGGCACAAGGGTTGAAACCATTGCACCACCAGGAGCTCCAGTTACCATGATGAAAGGCCACTATGGAATCGATAGTATTTGTTGCATTGTGAGTGCAAAGCAGTGAAACAAATAGTTATTGTTAAACCACTGCATGCAGATGCCCATACAGAAACCAATGTGCCTGCCACATTTATACTAATAACTACTTCAGACGTGCTTCCTAGAAAGCCCTTCTGATAAGGTAAATGGAAAACCACATATCTGAAAGTCATCTATGTTTATGCAGTTTTGACAGTTATATCTGTCATTCTGAAATAAAATATATAGTATACAACAGATCCATTCAAATGCCATTTCATGTTTTTGGATGAATGCATTTTAAGAATTTTGTTATAAATATTCCACATTTGATGTAAAAACTTGATGGCTAAATACAGTACATTGTCCTAACGAGAACATATGTACTCACACAATGGGAACTTAGACTCCTCTAATTCTGTATGTGTAAAAGAGGCGCAATATTATTTGGTATTTTAAGATAAAATGGGCTAGCCATATGAGACCATAGAAAAATCTTTGTTTTTTCACCTTTATCCAACATAGTCCTCTTTAGCTGTGTTGCAGTACAACTTTTGACATTACACTAGTATGAGCAACGTCTGGCTGATATCCGATTGAATAGAGTGGCTTATGCCTATCATATTGTACCAGGAGACACTGATTAATGCAGGATCCGCCATATTTTTTACAAAGTCCTTTAAAATATGGTTTTGGTTTCTGCACAAAATAGCTAGCGTTCCAAGGCTTTATCCAGTTTTCTAGCCATAACCTTTATACAATGGGTCTTCATTTTGAGTTGAGATGTAAAGGATAACTATATACATTTGTATTTCAGCATTGTGCACTATATTAGATGTTTGGTTTTAAATTAATTTGCATTGTCAAAATGTAACATGCATTCTGATTCTTAACCAACTTAAATCCTATTATAAAGTGAGCTCTGGGTCATTGTTCTCATATGGTGGAAGAGTGGTTATCTCCATTCTTCCTATATATCTACGTAATTTAACTTTCAAAACAAGTTGTGCATGAAGTCCTAATATGCATGATGATTTTCCTCTCAAAGAACAGAAAGGGGAAATATGCACAGGAAACCATTACATCTTTGATGGTTCAATGTAGAGTGCCTGTATTACCTTGTTTGGAAGGGAGGGTTGCCACCCCATCACACATCATGTGACACAACCTAAAACCAGCCTGCATTTTTGTAACCAAAGAGTTTGAAGGAACAAGTCTACTGCATAGAACTTTCAAAATCCCAAATGAAATAATTGTATTTTAAACTTTTATGTAATATGCAATTCCACAAATTATAAAAATGCGTGTAATTAAACATTTGTGGCTCATAATATTTTCCAAGGAATGTAGTCTCAACAGAATTGTTCAACTTTCGTCTTTAAAGATACAATACTGGAAGATACAAAAATGGGTTAACTTAGGGTGCATCTACACCAGGCATGTGCAAACGAAGGCCTGGGGGCTAGATGCTTTCCTCAGAAGGACATGGCAGCCCACCACGTCCTTATGCAAGAAAGATGGGGGAGGAAGGCACATAGCAGCTGAAAGCCCTCTGGAGCAGCCCTGTCCTTATACTGGGAGGGCAACCTGAAGATGATCCAGGTCCTGTCCTACCCCCTCCTAGACCCGTCCTCTCCCAGACCCTCCCCCTTCCAGGCCCGCCCCACCCAGGATATGCCTGGCCCTCTCGACCATGCCCACGATGGGGCCCCAAGACAAAAAAGTTTGTCCATGCCTGATCTACACTATATTGAATGCAGTTTGCCACCACTTTGGCTGCCATGGTTCAATGCTCTAGAATCATGGGAATTGTATAATCCTGTAGGCTTCTTTGCCAAATGCTGGTGCCTCACCAAATTACAAATCCTATAATTCTATAGTATTATGTCATGATAGTTACAGTGGTGTCAAACTGTGTTAATTCTACAGTGTAGATACGCCCATAAACTCCTTGAAAACACTATAAAACCTACATTGGGCTAAGTCTGAATGGCTGTGGGCAGCTGAGAGCTAGCATCCTTCTCTTGGAATGACAGTGTTCTTTGACTTGGCCTAAACTGCATTCCCTGTATTTTCAAATGTTACCAGATTTATATTGTAGAATTCCTCATGTTTTTTCTGCACATGTAAGTACTTCTGATTAATATTAAATGTTAGCATGTGTTCGGTCTGTGTGTGGGTTTGCATTATGCAGCCTTTGGGATTATAAAGTACTCTAAAATCAGCTGTTTACATTAAATAAGAGTAACCAGCATGAAATTGTGTTAAGGCATACCTCCCCCCCCCCCCCCAAACAACAAATTCACACTGGGTTCTTTGCTCATTACAATATTGTTTTTCTTTCTGTTGAGGATTCCTCTGAAATGATTCAAACCATGCACTTGCTTTTTTTGTACTACAAGAAAATGCTTTTTATAAATTTCAATTTGAAAAGAAAAGGTGCTTTTTTTAATGTGTATATCTTTTGCTATTTTACCTAACCAGTGCCTTCTCAAGCCTTGCCTTGTAGTTCTCAAACTAAAGAGGGTCTCTTTTAGCAATGGGAGAGGATGCAGTTCAAGTGAAAGGGGATATTGCAACAAGCAGAGCCCAAAACTCTTTCTCCGAGGCAGAGGAAAGCAGAGGTTTAGTATTGCGGCTGCCAATATTGCTATGCAAACTATGGAAGCTATAGAAAAAAAGCAGGAACATATGGAAGCTTCTGGCTATAGCAGCTGCTCACTCTTCCCAGGCTGGCTAGTTTTAAGAGCAAGTCAGAGATGCCCTATTTTAATCCTCTCCTAATAGATTAGTGCCCTATCTAAAGATCCTTATTTGATTTTGTTTAAAAACACTTATACCTCACTCTGAGCCATCTCAGGCCTGCAAGGCAGTTCACAGTCAAATATTCAAACAGATATGTCATAATAAATACAGCAAAGTAAATGGAAAGCTGAGAAGTCAACGTAAGCAAAAACTATTTAACTCTCAATTGCCTGGACATGGTGTCTTTTCCTCTGAAAGACAAAACTTAGACCTCCAAGTGGCTACATTCTGTGGCACTGTCACCCACGTGATTGTAAACATATTTCAGCTACTTGCTATATACTGGTTTTCCCATCAAATTGTTCCCACTACGGTTGCATTAATGCAGCCTGACAACACTTTAACTGCTGTGGTTCAGTGGTTTGGAAATGCAGCACTATTTGGCAAAGAAGGCTATGGGCGTTGTGAAACTACAACTCCTATGATTCCATAGCATTGAGCCATAGCAGTTAAAGTGGAATTAAACTGGTGTTAATTCTACAATGTGGATAGACCTAATGATATTAATTTTGTCTTTGCCATTGTAACATTTTTGTGTGCCTTCAGTTGTTTCCAATCTAAGGCAAACCTAGGATGGGACTTTCATAGCAAGATTTCTCAGCCAATGTTTCCTGTTGCCTATCTCTGGGGCTGAGAGGGTATGAAGGTCAACTGATGGGTTCCCATGCCTGAGCAGGAATTTGAACTCTGGTCTGCAGAGATGTAGTCCAACACTCAAAACCACTACACCACACTCCAATGTATGACAAAAAAGTCCCGTACTATTTGCAGTGAGCCATGATGCATATAACAATAGAAATGTCATACTGCCTGTCAGGAAACTACTGCCTGTCAGTAGTTTCCAGAATGATATGTTATTCTGTTTCAATATACGAGAGTTGGAACTTTAATAGTGGCAACTATTTATTTACATAGAATACAAAAGTGATACATGCCACCAAGTTTTACAGTCCTTCAATATAGTTGCCAGCATTGTATACAACCCATTTCCAACGATGTGGAAGTCATAGGACACCTGTTGCCGTGCCTGTTCTGTTGATAGTTCAAATGGAGCAGTCTACTGCCGCAAGAATCTCTGGAACAGTTCTGAAGGGAATGCCACAAAGTGGTTCCTTCGTCTTAGGAATTAAGTCAAAGTCACAAGGGCTTAGGTCTGGGGAGTATGATGGATGGTACAGCACTTCCCAGCCCCATCGATCCAGCAAATCAGTAGCTTGATCTCATTCTCATTGAGATCAGGAAAGTCCACATCAACTACAACCATAATACAACTGGCCTTCTGGTGTATTAATAATACCTGCACCTCAATGGATTGTCACCTTGTTGTGGTGAGGGGGCTTGTGGGTCACATACTCCCAGAAGGGGCTGCAGGGGAGGTTCCAGACCAAGCACAATCCGAAGACCTGAAGACCTAAATGGCGGATCAGTCAGAAGATAACATGGTACATGTTACAATGGCTGTGAAGGCGGAAGAAAGCTGCAACAGATCGAGAAGCCACTGTCATCATGTTAATCATGCCACTGGTTGGACCCTCACTCTGTGAAGATTGTGTGTCGATCGGCTGTGCACTGACCGCTTCACATTGAAACACACACAGGCATCTTCCAAGAAAAATAAAACCAAACCAACAAAAGTCCCAATGGGGGCAGGACTGTGAAATCTGGAAGCCCCTAGCAGTGGATATCGATTAAATCATTCTACCTCAAGGTCCAAAGCAGTTGAGTAGTCTGGCAGCTGTATCCATGACTGAGCAGACCTTTTTAGGATCCACTCTGCTCACCCCACATGGGGAAGGGGCTAGAAAAGGTGCCCTAAACATAGTCTGCCTCTCTTATTCCTGACTGGACTGCCACGTCCAGAGGGGTCACCACCTTGCAGCCAAAAAAGAAAAATGAGCTTTCGAACATGGAGCATACGGACACTGTTGAACAACACTGACAGTGAACCTCCCGAATGCAGGACTGCTGTTATTGCAATGAAACTGGGAGGCTTTAACATCAACATAGCACTCAATGAGACCCGAAGAGGGAAGATAAAGGAACCTACAATTTCTTCTGGGATGGACTGCCTGAAGAAGAACAAAGAATACATGGAGTTGGCTTTGCTATCAGAAAAGACCTGGTGAGGCTTCTGTCTGAAGCACCCATTGGCAGTAATGAAAGACTCTCAACCCTCCGAATTAACCTTGACAAAAATCCACAAGCAACCATCATAAGTGCCTATGCACCAACACTAGATGTTGATGAAGACATCAAGGAACAATTTACTGTCAGCTGGACACTATCCTAACAGAGATACCCAAGGAGGACAAAACCATCCTCCTGGGGGATTTGAACGCAAGAGTCAGACAAGACTTTGATTTGTGGCCCGGGACTCTAAGAAAAGACGGGGTTGGAAACATCAACTCAAATGGCATCCTGCTTCTCAACAAATGTGCAGAACACAACCTTATCATCACCAACACACTCTTCTGCCAGAAAAACAAGCTCAAGACATCATGGAAGCACTCAACCCATTTTTTAAATTGTGGTATTTGTGGGTTAATTAACGTAATACAGGGGAGGGGTGGTGTCAAAACCTACAACTTTAAAATTTGAAACCGGTCTGTTCATTTACTTAGCAGAAAGTTTGCCGACTCTGTTCAATGTTACAAAAACATAGAGAAGTCGAATTTTATTCCAACCCACACCAGAAATTGTAGATATTTAAAATCAGTTGTTAAAGAACAACTGGAAACCAGCACGTCTTGTCCTAATTTCTGTGGATTCCTTTTAAGAATTATTTGTGGTGTTTTTTGATTGAAATCTGTTCTGATGAATTGCTGCAGGTAAGCATTTGTGCTCAATCCCCAAGGAACCACTGTGACAATTGCATTACTACAGAGATTTCTGAATTCTTCCAACCATCCGTTCTTGTTTGTGTAGTGGTGTCATGCAGTGGTTTTTAACAATGTGACACAGCAGTGCTATTTTGGAAAAATGTAGGAACAAGTTGGCTTAATGTGATGACATCTGATATTTGTACTTCATAAGGCATACTTGGGTGCACATTTAACATGATAGGATTAAATTTCCAGGATGGTTCAGAGGCAAGTAAGATTAATATCCCTCCAGAAAACTGATATTTATTTTACATGATGTCAGAAGGAGAAAGTGTAATTGTATTACATGGGAATCCTGGCCTTGTAAAAGTATAAGATCTACAGGAGATACATTTTGTTCTTTCTATCAAAAAAGAAGAAAAATTAACAACCATAATGCTATCTCGGAGCCCCAGTGGTACAGCGGGTTAAACCGTTGAGCTGCTGAACTTGCTGACTGAAAGGTTAGTGGTTTGAATCTGGGGAGCAGGGTGAGCTCCCACTATTAGCCCCAGCTTCTGCCAACCTAGCAGTTCGAAAACATGCAATTGTGAGCAGATCAATAGATGCCACTCCAGTGAGATGGTAACGGTGCTCCATGCAGTCATGTCAGCCACATGACCTTGGAAGTGTCTATGAACAATGCCGGCTCTTCAACTAAGAAATGGAGATGAGCACCAACCCCCAGAGTCAGACGCGACTAGACTTAATGCCAGGGGAAATCCTTTACCTAATGCTATCTCACTTCAGAATATGCAGAGTTTTGTTAAGACATTCTTGTAATAATGTTGTTATGAAACCTTCAGTAATTCTGGGAAGTTAGTTATGCAATGAAACTCATTTTCTAATAAATGAAAATAATTAAAAGTCGTTCAAACCTCTGTTGAAGTGAGAATTTCATTATACGTAGAATTTTGCTTATTTCCTCTGTGGGTTCAGAAAGCGGTGAAGGTTTTTATATTGGTCCTATGGCAAAAAAAAATCATAAAGTTGGAAGAGTTGGAAGATTTTCCTGCTTCTTGGCAGGGGGTTGGACTGGATGGTTCATGAGGTCTCTTCCAACTTTATTATTCTATGATTATAAGTGACTCAAAGAAGAATTATGTTGTAGTATGTTGTGTAGCTTGGGCAGAGTTTACAGCAGATGGCAGAGACCTGTGGCTTACTAGAACTAGAGACGCTGGACTGATTCTTAATAAGATTAGTTAAAATTGTCCAAGATGATACAGGTTGAGAATTCTTTATCCAAAATGCTTGGAGCAAGAAATATATTGGCTTTTGGGGTATTTGCATATACATAATAAGATATCTTAGAGATGGGATGCAAAACTAAACACAAAATTCATTTTATATACACATTTATACACAAAGCATGAAGGTAATTTTATATGAAATACTTCAATAATTTTGTACATGAAACAAAAAAATGTGTGCATTGAACTATCAGAAAGAAAAAGTGTTGTTACCTCATGCTGCATTATCACAGGATGTCTATGCCCTACACCACTGGAGATATTAGACCATTTAGCTGATTTTGCACCACCTGACATCTGTCGGGAAGTAGCAGCCTATAATGAAAGCATCAAGGCATGGACATCTCCAGCCCATCCTCTGTTCAGATATCAGCCAGCACACCAACGGCTTAAATCAAGAAATAGCTTCCTAAGATTTACAGAGATACTCGCAGGAACACCTCAGCAAGCAAGAATCCAAAAGTGGCAGTCTAAAACCTGGAGCCTCAATCTGTGGCTGATAGCGAATAAGAGACTTCCTCCTGGGCACACAGAAAACTGGGCAACTTGGAAGGCGCCAAACAGACTTTGCTCTGGCACCACGAGATGCAGAGCCAACCTTAAGAAATGGGGCTACAAATTCGAGTCCATGACATGCGAGTGAAGTGAAGAGCAATCCACAGACCACTTACTACAATGCAGCCTGTGCCCTGCCACATGCACAATGGAGGACCTTCTTACAGCAACACCAGAGGCACTCCGAACGAACAGCTTCTGGTCAAAGAAAATTTAGTATATTCTAATGCCATTTTTTTTAACTTTGTGCTTTTTAAATACGTTGCAACTGTAACCTCAATTCGCTTCTGACACAATAAATAAAAGCCATCCATATGGGCAATTTTGGGTTTTAGAGTGTTTGGGATTTTGGAATTCTGCATTTGGGATTCTGACCCTGTATTTGTTGTTGCTTAAGAAAACCATGGCTTGAAAATTTACAGCATAGTATTTAGTAAATAAAAGCTGTGCGGACATATGGGCATTGGGCATTCTACCTCGCAATATTACCAACAGCAGGGCAACAGCTAACACAGTATTTAATCATATGTTATCATTTCCTGGCAGTGTCAAACACCCCCTGGTTTAGCATCTTCCACACCCTTTATGTCATTTTCTACTGAACTGAATCTTTTTTTTCCCTTTACGTATTCATTCATTCATTCATTTGATCTGGTCCTTACAAGTTTAGCTAATGGCACAGTGTGTCCTAGGCGATTAACCAATACTAACAAATTCTGAAACAGTCTTTTCCTCCCAAATAGGAAATTCTGAATGATAGATTTACAGTTGGCAGTATCGTTAAGGAAGACACGAAAGGATGAGTCTGCTGGTTTAAATGCAGTGAAATACCACTACAGTGGAACTTCATGTTGACAAAACATAAATAGTATTTCACTATGAAAGGTATCAATTTGAGGTGATAATTTTATTGCACCTGCTTCAATTCTGAACAATCCATTCATTAACCTGAAAGAATTGTTGGTTTTGACCAATTAAAGGCGATAGGTAAAGGTAAAGGTTTTCTTCGGACATTGTCCAGTCGGATCCGACTGTGGAGATCGGTGCTCATCTCTATTTCTAAGCCGAAGGGCCGGCGTTGTCCATAGACACCTCCAAGGTCATTTGGCCAGCATGACTGCATGGAGCGCCGTTACCTTCCTGCCGGAGCAGTACCTATTGATCTACACACATTTGCATGTTTTTGAACTGCTAGATTGGCAGAAGCTGGAGCTAATAACGGGGGCTCACCCTGCTCCCCGGATTTGAACCGGTGACCGTTTAGTCAACAAGTTCAGCAGCTCAGCGGTTCAACCCACTGCGCCACCGGGGACTCCAATAAAAAAGTGCTTTGTCTTTAAACAGTTTATGATGAGTTGAGAAATTACAATCATGAAGATGATACTGAGCTGTCGTTTCTGTCAGTCTTAACTAGCATAGGCAACATAATGTGGGGTAGGAGGCATAGCCCCCTAACCATGGGGGGCTACATAATCCCAATCCTTAGCTTTAATACTCTCACTGCCTGATTTAGGGTCATAATAGCCCTTTTAAAACAGGTCTTAATATCTTTTCTTTTTTATAGGGAGAGCCGGAGTATTAACAGTATTGCTCAGCAGATTAAAGTGCGTAAATAACCCATTTAGGACTGTTAGAACAGATGCAGTGGCTGCCAAGATCGGTAGACAAAAACCAGAAGGGAGAAGCTAAAGCCAGGAAGAATGCAAGAGAGAGAGAGAGAGAGAGAGAAATGAGCTCTCTCAACGATAACAATTTATTGTCATGCGATGTGTTCCCCTTAGGAGAAGTCCGCATTTTTTTCTGACCTGCTTGATTTATTTCTGCTTATGTTTAGTATTCACGAAGAGAGGTCTTAAAACACACTGGACTGTAATAAATGACCACCATTGCCACTTTTAGGAACTAGGTCTTCCTATTGCATTCCTTCAAGAATGGTTTAGGTTGGAGGCATAGTGATAGCTTTTGAAATGCAGACACTCATCACGATAGTCCCCAAGGGTCCAAACATGCAAGCAGCTGCCTTGATCTCTGTGTGCACATGCACACAAGTCTAATCGTACAGAACATAATTCCCAATTACTTCGGATCAGATGACAGGTGTAGAATAGGGAGTTGGTAAATGGTAGAAGACGGCTTTTGGCTAGAGAGAGCGCAGGAACAGGGAGTGGCAACATGGCCTCAAACAGCATCAAACTACCAACAGAAGATTTTCCAGGAGGTTATCAGAACCAGATAGAAACATTTCTCTCCAAGTTGATCTTCAAGGATTGAAGCACTGCAACAAACAACTCAGGACAAAATATTGCCGCTGGGAAAACCTATCATTTTCCCTTGATTGTGAAGATCATATCTAAGCTTGTAAGAAACAAGGAAGCTGTGGGCATCCTGCTATAATTTTTTAATACTCAAGTTTTGACCCCATAAGTTGTAACTCCATTATAACACTGGTAGAGCCCATTAAATCCATCTTTTCAACGGAAAATTACCAAGTTGAAAGTCAGTACTTCTATATGTGTTATGAATCATAGAATCATTGAGTTGGAAGGGATTGTGGGCCATCCAGTCCAACCCCTGGCCAAAAACCAGGACAATCACATTCAAAGCACTCCCAACATTTGACCATCCAGTCTCTGCTTAAAAGCCTCCAAAGAAGGAGCCTCCACCACGCTCCAGGGCAGAGAGTTCCACTGCTGAACAGCTGTCACAGTTAGGAAGTTCTTCCTCATGCTCAGGTGAAATCTCCTTTCTTTTTGTTAATGCTGCAAAAATGCTTGTAGGTAGAAATTGAGTAATGTTTGTTCCACATTCCTCTGGCTAAGTAACAAGGGTTGTCTCTTAGATCAGCGTTTTACAACCTGTGGTTCGGGACCCCTGCGGGGGGTCACGAGGGGGGAGCAGAAGGGTTGACGTCGAGCATGCCACCCCCCTAACAAGGGATGGTGACTTATAGTTCTGCAAAGGACAAAGGTACCAGACTGCACAATAGGGGTTAAGTCTTGGTCAATTTGCCAAGGCCTTAACAACAATGAGGATCCCATGAAACTTCGGGAATAGCTAGACCTTAGGGTCTCTGCCTCTCTCGGGAGCTGTAGTTCTCCAAGGACGGGGAGCAAAGCTTGTTTCCAGAGACACCAGGTCCATTTGGGCCACTCAAGAACTCCTGCCAGGACCTTTGTGAAACACCCTTGTGTTTTAGCCATCCCCTATGGACACTCTTTCCCCCCACATGGACAAACCTTATGAAATCTTACCTTTTATGAACTTTAGATGTATGAAATGTGTGTTCTGATTTCTTTGTGTGGCAGAAGCCTTTCCCTTTTCTTCTGACCTTTGTTTCCCCTATATACATGAAGAAACTCCACAAAAGAGACTACAAAGCCCCAAACATTCCAGGATTTTTTTTTATCCACAACTTCCTTTTGCATAAACAATAGCCTGGGCAGCTGGTGGCCCTCGGAGGAATTGCCCAGCCCTCAGCTTGCCCCTTTGGCAAAAGTCTTAATCATATTTCCTCCTGAAGGACAAAAGGTCCTCGAAAAACCTTTTGCCTTCGCTCTGATTAACTCAGCTATGTCCACCAAGAAACAATCACCCCAGTCTACACATGTTGATAGATCAGGCTGGCTTGAGATTTCCCCTTTGTCTCGCCAGCCACATGGCATATCCTTTGTTTACTCTTTTCCCAGATTCCTTTGTGCTCCCTCATCCAGCCTCCATCTCTCCTGATTGGCTGTCGCCACCAGGTGGCAGAGGTCTCCCCATTGGTTCCTACGGACCACTGGAGCTTCCAGATTGGTCTAGAGGCACCGGGGGCAGGAGGGCCGTCTCCCAACTGTTTGCCCGTTGCCCAATCATGGCAGGGAACAACAAGGAAGCCGGGGCAGGGAGTTTGAACTCTGAAACTTTGAATTTGCTATAGGTCATATCAAAATCCATAATTCTGGCCCCAAAACTCACCCTCAATTTACAGATGAGGTCAATTTATGCATGAGTATACATCAGGCATGGGCAAACTTGGACCCTCCAGGTGTTTTGGACTTCAACTCCCACCTTTCTTAACAGCCTCAGGCCCTTTCCTTTCTCCCCTCAGCCACCTAAGCAATAATGAAAAATGCTGCCTTGACCCTTTTTAACAGTACCAGTACAGTAACAGTGGCAAATGGTCCAGATGTACTAGAGTAGACCCACTGATTCAATGGGAACCTGGCAAACCGGCACTCACACAAGTTCTGTCAATTCAACCGGGCTATTCTAGTGGGAATTAGCTGTTGGATTTAGGCCAGCCGGCATGATCTTTGGTAATCGTACTATGCGTTTTTGCCACAAATTCATCATTCCATCTGGTTTGTTTTGCATTTCTCCTTGTCAGCAGCTCTTGCTTTCACCATAAGAACATTTTCCTGACTGTTCACCATACTTGGAAAAGGAAATTTATTTTTACCCAAGGTCAAGATTAGCTTGTAATCATTGGGTGAGTTTTCAGAGTAGAATATATTCCTGTGTAATGAGCCTTGCAACACTTTCACTGTGGTGTAATCTTTCTCTCTTGTGGTTTAATGTGGATTGACTATGAACAATACACAGAGCGAAATGGGACTTGGATAATTTCAGATTGGCTCCCAGTGAGTCCTTTTCAGGTTTTCATCCAGACTAAAGCAACCCTTCATAGTACTTGGCCTTATTCCTAAACAGATATAGTAGTACTCTGGATGGCTTCCTCAAAGCTAATCCACATCTGGAGTGGATGTGCGATCCCATAGGTATGGGAGCCAGTAACCACCACTGGCCTAATTATAATCTGGGACTGGGACCTCTGGAACAGAAATTAACTAATAAATACAAAGGGAACAACTCTAAAGGGTTTTGTGTGTGTGTGTCAGGAGCAACTTGAGAAACTGCAAGTCACTTCTGGTGTGAGAGAATTGGCCATCTGCAAAGACATTGCCCAGAGGATGCTGGATGTTTTGATGTTCTACAATCCTTGTGGGAGGCTTCTCTCATGTCCCCGCATGGGGAGCTGGAGCTGACAGAGGGAGCTCATCCGTGCTTTTCCCGGATTCAAACCTCTGACCTGTTGGTCTTCAGTCCTGCCGGCACAAGGGTTCTGTACAGGCATTAATTTAGGGCCAAGAACTATTGCTACCTGAAGCAAAGATACACCCTTCTCATTCTGTGTCCAAAACTGATTAGGCTGATGACTAAATCTTTTTTTCCATTCTATTGATGTGAGAGAATTAACTGCTCCACCTGTAGGTAGCATTTTGGCTGGTGTTAAAGGAAGCTGTGTGGCACATAGCTCTCTCTTTTAGCACCTTGCTGCCATTTACCAGCATCCGGTCACTCTGCCTATGAGTGTTCTGTGGTTGGATTTTAATGTGTAGTTGCCAAAATTGTGTAGATGTGCATAGGTAATGAGATGGCAGATTGCAACTTCCTAGCACAGCATAGCTAATAGTAGATGTAGTCAAGAAACCCTTGAAAAGACTATCAGGTCCAATAGTCTCTTCAGGTGTTACTTGCTGATCAACTCGCTTCTTATAATCTAATTAACCAACTTCAGGCACAGTTGTTTCTGCTTCAGTCACAGCTCTTATCTTTATTTACATGCCATTAATTGCAATAACACTTACTCGTTAGCACAGTCAAATGGAAGGGAGAAGAGCCAAGAGACAGAGCAATGGCATTTGTTATATTTATACCCTAGTGTTATCGGATCATTAATTCAGTGCCCAGCCTCCTTGTCTATTGCAACTTCTTCCTTGTCTGTTCCATGCATGCTTCATAATGTTCTACAAATTATCTCTTTCACACTGGCAATGAAGATCCGCATAGTTAAAGCAATGCTATTTCCCATAGTCACCTATGGATGTGAGAGCTGGACCATAGGGAAGGCTGAGCGAAGGAAGATAGATGATTTTGAACTGTGGTATTGGAGGAAAGTTCTGAGAGTGTGTTGAACCGCCAGAAGTTCCAACCAGTCCATCCTCCAGGAAATAAATCCTGACTGCTCATTGGAGGGAAGGGTAGTAGAGGCCAAGATGAAGTACTTTGGCCACATCATGAGAAGAAAGGAAAGCTTAGAGAAGACAATTATGCTGGAGGAAATGGAAGGAAAAAGGAAGAGGGGCCGACCAAGGCAAGACGGATGGATGGCATCCTTGAAGTGATTGGATTGACCTTGAAGGAGCTGGGGGTGGTGACGGCTGACAGGGAGTTCTGGCATGGGCTGGTCCATGAGGTCACGAAGAGTTGGAAACGACCAGCCCATGAACAAAAACAAAAACAAGCTAGCAGAAATTCTACCTGAACACGAGGAAGAACTTCCTAACTGTGAGAGCTGTTCAGCAGTGGAATTCTCTGCCCCAGAGTGTGGTGGAGGCTCCTTCTTTGGAGCAAATTGGAGGCTTTTAAAGAAAGGATGGTTGGCCATCTGTCGGGGTACTTTGAATGTGATTTTCCTGCTTCTTGGCGGGGGGTTGGACTGGATGGTCCATGAGGTCTCTTCCAACTCTATGAGTCTATGATTCGGAAGTGTGAACAAACCTATTAACATTAAATGGTTCAATGTGATAATAAGTGGTCATTGTGGCCAGTGAAGACAACCACAACGTTGCAGCTTCAGGCTGATGGTAGCCATTTGTTACTCAGCTTATTTGTAGTAACTAAATGTGGGGTGTTAGTGGCTTAAACTCCAGCAATGTAGTAGAGAATGTATGTTTCTTCAGCCAAAGCCACATGCTTTTGTCGTTCCTAGGCGGAGTTTGCTGGAGGGGGTGATGTGTTCCATTTCCAAGAGGGAAAATTGCCATTTCTCCCCCTTCTGTCCTGGGTTCACTGTAGCCTTAGACAAAGAATGTAGTGTTGCTTTAGTATTTGAACATGAAGCCACATCTGGAAACACTTAGCTGCTGGTAAAAAAAAAAAAATCCCTCTTTTAGAGAGTCAACATTGCAATGCACTCGGCATTTAAAATGCAAACTAATAAACTGAGATTTCCAGTTAGGTCCTCAGTCTCCATGAGTAGAACTGAAAGCCAAGAGCTTTCTAGAGATGCGGGTACAAAGTCTGTTTGAAAAGCCAAACCACTCCAAGCAACTTCCCTGGGAGACTAATAACTAATCCTTGATTAAAACTGCATGTCTGGGAATCATTTTCTTCCCAGCTTTATGGAAAGCAAGGAATGTGTTATTTGAACGTGGGCTGGGAGAGAGAGAGGTTGTGCATCATTTGAAAATCAGCTTTTGGGGCTGCATGCATGATTCCTTCTGCTCTGCCCTGTGGAGTCAACTTCTATCCCCGTGGAAGTGGCTCTGTATTACCTAACCCATGAGCCAGAGATAGACTTACAAGTTGATTAAACCAAAGAGGCCAGTTTGGTAGGTTGAATCTGAGGGTTTTAGCTGTCAAATGATTGGCGCAAAGTGGTAAACATTTTTACAAATGACCTCTAAGGGATGTGCAGAGCATTCCAACTACATTTGGCAGGATCCTTGGACCATTTTAGACCATAGAGAACCATTTCTGAAAACTTCATTTCACTACAATTTGTGAAAAAAAGGCCTGTCCAGGGCCTTAAATGGGCCAGAAAGGTGAAAATGCCCCATAGAGAACACTGAGGAGCAAAAAAGAAGTAGTGTTCAACAGTTGTCCACCTCTGCTGTTGGATTCTGGTCCTAATTTCAGCCTGTGAACAGTATAATATTATAAACTGAGGATGTACCTTCTAGTTTTGAATTAACTGACCTGGTTTCCAATTTACTTCTGAGCTTAATTCATGATGCTGATCCTGACCATGACATAGATTCAGGACTTGGATAAATGAAAAGCTGCTCCCCCCATATAAGGGCCCTTCCATACAGCCCTATATCCCAGAATATCATGGCAGAAAATCCCACATTATCTGAGTGTAGACTCAGATAACCCAACTCAAAGAAGATATTTTCTGCCTTGATATTCTGAGATATAAGGGCTGTGTGGAAGGGCCCCTACGACTGCTTTGAATTCAAGGTCTTTGGCAAGAAAATAACTAATTTGGAGGCTACATAGAGGAGCAGCTAGGATAGGGTTTTCTCTATATCAGAAATACTGAAGAGAAGTCAGGCTGACTCAATTCTTGCCGAGTTTCTGGTGAGCAGCCCTCCATATCCATGGTATGGGTTCTATATTCATAGACTCAACCATCCACAGCTTGAAAATAGTTATATATATATATATAGAGAGAGAGAGAGAGTCTAAAATACATACAATTACTTTATTTTTTTACACAAGGGACTCTATTTTACTACACCATTGTACATAATGAAACTTGAGCACCCCGAGTTTTGGTATCTGGGGGGCGGGGGGGGGGGGGGCACTGGAACCAAAACCCAGCTGGCACCAAGGACACAGACTTTATTTTATACTAGCTTGGGTACCTGGCATTGCACAGGTTATTTGAAAAAGTCAGTTTTTATTGTACAAAATGCATAAGGTTTTGGGTGAATTACAATTCACATCATGCCAGGTTAAGCCCGAAAAACTCTATCAGTACTTTAAGTTTGTTATGCTGGGCAAGTTTGCTCTAGATGCATCATTGGTGGGGATTAGCGTGCTGTCTGGCTGTAGGGTAAACTACAACTCCCACTACGGTGAGTCAGTCTCCTCCAGCCCCTCCAGCAGGTTGAGTTAGTCATGGGGGTTCTGTGTGCCAAGTTTGGTCCAGGTCCATTATCAGTGGAGGTCATCATTTCTCTGGTTGTGGGTGAGCTACAACTCCCAGAAAGGAAGGTCAGCCCCCCTCCAAACCCCCCCCCCCCCTCCAGTAATCAAATTTCAACATAACAGGTTTGTGTGCCAAGTTTGGTCCAGATCCATCAGTGTTTGGGTTCACAGTGTTCTCTGGATGTAGGTGTACTACAGTATTTTTTGCTGGTCATGTATGCCAGGTTTTGTTCAATTCCATCTTTGGTGGAGTTCAGAGTGTTCATTGATTGCAAGTGAACTATACATCCCAGTACCTACACCTCCAAAATGTCCAGGCCCAATTCCCTTCAAAACCCACCATTTGTGCATATCGGGTATGCATGCCAAGTTTGGTCCAGATCCATCATTGTTTGGGTTCATAAGGCACTCTGGATGTAGGTGAACTACAACTCCTATAAATCCCTCCAAAGACCTCCAGTATTTTTTGTTGGCCATGGGGGTTCTGTATGCCAAGTTAGCACCAGGTCCATCATTGGTGGAGTTCAAAGTGCTCTTAGATTGCAGGTAAACTATATACCCCAGAATCTACAACTACAACTATTGCGGGCTTGGCCTCATGTAAGCCGCACTGAGTCCCTTGGGGATATGGTAGCGGGGTACAAATAAAGTATTATTATTATTATTATTATTATTATTATTAATCATGTGAAGTCTCCCCAAACCTCTCTAATAAGCTCAGTTGCAGAGCAATTCCTCTGTTTGCTGTGTGTCATAGAAAAGAATAGGAACAGGTTGTGGGAAAGAGGGTGGACGGGGTCATGCAAATTCCACACCAATGGGGAGAGTAAGAAAGACTGGGATGTCTGTAGTGCAGGAAAAACATACAATCTAGGATGAAATTGTTCCTGCATGAAAGCTTTCACTTGGGTGATGGGCGGTATGGTGTTTGTGAAGAACATTGGCAGGGCTCTTGTACATGTTTGTGGCACTCACTATAACCTGCAATGTCATTGGAGAGAGGGCCATTGATGTCTCCTGAGTAGTGGGAGCTTTAGTTGTTTGTGAAGGCAGGATCTTGCGTATGTTAGTGGACACTCCAGCCACATACACACATGCATATTTTCACTTTTATGGTGCGTATAGATAGATTGCTTTGGCGGTCCTGAAAAGTAATGAGTAAATATTTTAATAAATTAATTAGCCTTGACCCTGAAGATGGTTTAGACTACAGTTCCCAGGTTCCCATATTGTTGAACACACTGTCTAGGGCAGTGGAGTTGTAGGTTGAGTTATCTTTTGACCAAAAGTTCCCTAGCACTTTATCAAGCATGAATCTTAGGAATGTTGCAAACAGCAAAGTAACGGCTTCCTTGTGGAAGTTTCTGAAGCTCCTTGGCCAGTTTGCACCTGCTTAAATACACTACCTGTGTTCTCATTAGGTAGAAATGTGTTTGTAGGCCTTTGAATGCTGGTTCAAACATTTTCCTCTAAGCAGACATCGGCCCTGCCAGACCACAGTGTGCAGGCTGTGATGTTTGGACACACAAGCCAACAGGACAAGACTTGGAAAGCTGGATCATTTCCAAGAATAACAAAGACCAGCACTGAAATCTGGAGGGTCTAAACATGCTGATCATTTTTTATTGGGTTTCAGGATTTGGCAAGAGTAAAGCACAGAAGTTCCTCGGAGACCATTTCCATTTTAAATTAACATTCAGACTACTTTAATATAGTTTATAAGAAGTTGCCTTAAGTAAGTATTTAGAAACTGCAGCTGATGGAAAACGCAGTGGCCCAGTTTTTGCAGAATTGGGCAAATAGAGCCTGTTAGGCACCTTGGATTGCCAACCTTTCTTCTGTTCTTCTGTGCTTTGGAGTAGCAGTTTGATAATCTGCAGACATTTGCAAGTGGCAGTGTTCATCTTCAAGCTGTGGAAAAACTTCTCTTGGTAACTCTGCATATCTTGGTCAAGCTGTTCAAACGGAAGAACAGTTCATGCTGTCCTTTCCCGCCCATTCCAGTTCAGTTGGCCATGCAAATGTTCATACTCACTTACGTTGAAAGAATTTCCAGGAGAGTAGCCATATTATTCTGTTGTAGTTAAAGCAACAAATAGAATTGCTGTAGCATTTCAATAAAGGAATTGTGACACATGCATTTCAGAGATCTGAGGCCACCTCAATACTTGCACTCTGATACAATTGGCCTGTGTGTATGTATCCATGAGTTTTGTCTGTTTCCCTGTCTTTCTTTCTCTTCCTAAAGGTGTAAACCAGGAAGATTCAAGCTTTGATTCAAGCTATCTGAAAGACTCATCTACATCTACAGCGACCACACAACTCTCCTGTTCTGCCAGCTCCACTGGCTGCCAGTCTGCTACCGAGCACAATTCAAAGTGCTAGTTTTAGCCTATAAAGCTTCAAACAGTCCCAGCCCTGTTTACCTGTCCAAACATATCTCCCTCTATGAACTATCAAGGAGGCTAAGATCATTCAGGGAGGCCCTGCTCTCAGTCCTACCATCCTCGCAAGTGCGACTGGTGGGGATGAGAGACAGGGTCTTCTCAGTGGTGGCCCCTCATCTGTGGAACTCCCGCCCCCTCCGTCCTGTCCTTTCAGAAAAAAACTTAAAACATGGTTGCGGGACCAAGCATTCAAGTAGTAGATGCAGCAACTAGAATGAGAGTGATTTTATGTTACCGGCAATGGACTGACTTTGGACTATGGTTCTGAACTGGTGAAACTTTGAAATGAATGTTTTAATAATTGATTTTAACTGTTGTTTTAACTGTAACTGTTTATTTATCATCATACTGCCTACAAAAAATCCTGCAAATCTGTTGGGAGGACAGGTGGACAAATGTTAGTGTGCTGGAAGAAGCAAAGACCACCTTTGCCATCAACTCCGCTGGACTGGCCACATTGTCTGTCTCCCAAAGCAGCTACTCTACTCCAAATTCAAGAATGGGAAACGGGATGTTGGTAGACAGGAAAAGAGATTTAAAGATGGTCTTAAAGCTAATCTTTAAAACTGTGGCATAGACACCTAGAACTGGGAAGCACTAGCTCTTGAGCGCTCTAGCTGGAGGTCAGCTGTGACCCGCAGTGCTGCAATATTCAAAGAAGCATGAACAGAGGGCAAAAGAGAGAAACGTGCCAAGAAGAAGGCGCATCAAGCCAACCAGGACCAGGACCGCTTTCCACCTGGAAACCAATGTCCTCACTGCGGGAGAAAATATGGATCAAGAATCAGGTCCCACAGCCACCTACGGACCACCGTCAACCTACCAGATCTGGAAGACAATCATCCTCGAGCTACAAGGAATTGCCTAAGTAACCATGTGACACACCCACACACTGCAGCTCATACACTAACCTGTCACGACACACAGTTTGGAAAGCTCTGTTCTAGAAGAAGAGTTTTTCATTTTTTCCCCCACTAATAAAATTGGAGAGTATGTTGGGGAAGAGTAAGAAAACAGCCCTGTGGAGCATGTGCAGGCCACATGACACATGATGGTCACCCCTGATTTATAAGAAAACCATAGTTGGGTTTCTTTTCTTGTGCATGAAGCTTTTTCCATTCATTTCAGTGGGAGGGTAGTGCTGCAATGAAGGGAGAAGCTCTTACAAAATAAAATCTTTCTGCATGAATTGGTCTCCCTTGAAAAGAGAGCCAAATCAAGGAGCTTTCTGGGTGGATCGCCCTCCTCCTTGTGTTTCCAAGAAGGAATTCCAATTTAAGCCAGAATAGTACTTTGGAGATATTTAACAGAAAGTACACTGAAGCCATAAATGTTGGACTATTAACTAAGCTATAAAAGCAGGCTTATGAAGACCCTGGAGTGAAAAATAGAGCTCATGATTGCCTGAAGTATTTGAGAAAAATTGGCAGGTATTCACAGGATCCTTTACACAGACCTCACAGCTTACATTGCCATTCAGTGGTTTCAGTAGTGAACATAGTAACTCATGCATCACCACTTTTTTTAATCCTGTGGGCTCATTTGTTGTTGTTGTTGTTTTTAAAAAAAATCAGTGGCACTGATGAGCTTATAGAATCATAGAATCATAGAATCAAAGAGTTGGAAGAGACCTCATGGGCCATCCAGTCCAACCCCCTGCCAAGAAGCAGGAATATTGCATTCAAATCACCCCTGACAGATGGCCATCCAGCCTCTGCTTAAAAGCTTCCAAAGAAGGAGCCTCCACCACACTCCGGGGCAGAGAGTTCCACTGCTGAACGGCTCTCACAGTCAGGAAGTTCTTCCTAATGTTCAGATGGAATCTCCTCTCTTGTAGTTTGAAGCCATTGTTCCGCGTCCTAGTCTCCAAGGAAGCAGAAAACAAGCTTGCTCCCTCCTCCCTGTGGCTTCCTCTCACATATTTATACATGGCTATCATATCTCCTCTCAGCTTTCTCTTCTTCAGGCTAAACATGCCCAGTTCCCTAAGCCGCTCCTCATAGGGCTTGTTCTCCAGACCCTTGATCATTTTAGTCGCTCTCCTCTGGACACATTCCAGCTTGTCAATATCTCTCTTGAATTGTGGTGCCCAGAATTGGACACAATATTCCAGATGTGGTCTAACCAAAGCAGAATAGAGGGGTAGCATTACTTCCTTAGATCTAGACACTAAGCTCCTATTGTTGCAGGCCAAAATCCCATTGGCTTTTTTTGCCACCACATCACATTGTTGGCTCAAGTTTAACTTGTTGTCCACGAGGACTCCAAGATCTTTTTCACACGTACTGCTCTCGAGCCAGGCGTCCCCCATTCTGTATCTTTGCATTTCATTTTTTCTGCCAAAGTGGAGTATCTTGCATTTGTCACTGTTGAACTTCATTTTGTTAGTTTTGGCCCATCTCTCTAATCTGTCAAGCTTGAACTCTTGAAGGTCAATTTCTTCTTTTGGAACAAGTGGACTATCAACTCCAAGTAAGGATGTTTTAACTGAACTTTTTGGAGGAGATACCCTTGCTGCAAAAAAAATGGATGACCAAGAATATATTTTGTTTCAGTCATATTGATGAAATCTCCCAGGCAAAGCCATAAACTGACAAAGATGGTTACAGTCCAGGAAAGATTTTGACAAGCTGGAAGATGTTCAGAAGAAGGCAACCAAAATGATCAAAGGTCTGAAAGCCAAGCCCTATGAGGAGTGGCTTAGGGGGTTGGATATGCTTATCTGGGGAAGGAAAGGTTAGGAGTGGACATGGTAGTGATATCTAAATATTTCTTAGAATCATAAACACTGGAAGAGACAGGGTGATATATTGAGGAGGCAGGCTTGTTTTCCGCTGTTCTAGACACTAGGACATAGAAGAATGGATTCAACCTGCAGGAAAGGAGATTCTGCTTGACAATTAGGAAGAACCTCCTGGTGGTTTTTATTTATTGTGTCAGAAGCAAATTGAGAATACAGTTATAATCAGGGGCAGCTCAACCCATTATGCAAAGTAAGCATTTGCAGTATAGTTGATTTTGCCCAGGGGTGCTCTTGAGGTGCTCTTGGGGGAAAATAGACCTTGACATATGCGAGTTGTAGTTACTGGGATGTATAGTTCACCTACAATCAAAGAGCATTCTGAACTCCACCATGATAGAATTGAACCAAATATGGCACACAGAACTCCCACAATGAAAAGAAAATATATATCAGTGATTGGTTGGGGGGGGGGGATACTTTTTGCTTATCATTGAAAATTACCTAGGGCCGCCTCTGGTTATAATGTATTTAAAAATCACAAAATTAAAAACTTGGCATTATACAAAATGTCCTTCGACTAGTAGCAGGCAACTTGGAGTGCCTCTGGTGTTGCTATAAGAAAGTCCTCCATTGTGCATGTGGCAAAGCTCAAGCTGCATTGTAATAGTGGTCTGTGGTTTGCTCTTCACCACACACGCATGTTGTGGGCTCCACTTTGTAGCCCCATTTCTTAAGATTGGCTTTGCATCTCATGATACCAGAACGCAGCCTATTCAATGCCTTCCAAATCACCCAGTCTTCTGTGTGCCCTGGAGGGAGTTTCTCATCTGGTCTCAGCTACTGATTGAGGTGCCACTTTTGGACTCTCGCTTGCTGAGGTGTTCCTGCATGTATCTCTGTAGATCTTAGACAGCTATTTCTTGATTTATGATGTTGGCATGCTGGCTGATACCTGAAAAGAGGATAAGCCGGAGATATCAGTGTCTTGGTGCTTTTATTATTGGCCTCCTGATGGTAAACCTGTTCAATGATAGAATATGTTGTCTCAGAGGGTGGTGAAGGTCTTTAAACAAGGACTGGATGGGCATCTCTTAGGAGTACTTTGACTGTGTATACTTATATGGCAGAAGTTTGGACTAAATGGTCCTTTTGGCTACTTTCAATTATGATTCTATAACTTCGAAAACTCCGCAATGTCATAGTCTTTGATCCAGGGCCTTACACACGGTCTGGTTCCTGTGTGAGCTCCAACATAGCAAGTGTTGCTGTTCCTTTCCATAGAGTGTTGTTGGAGAGCTTTCGCCAAGTTCTTCACAGAGCTTCCCTCTCCCTTGAAATGAATGAAGAAGTGCCCAATTTCCACAGCAAAACTGGAGTACCTATGGCTCTTCAAATATTGATCGTCTCCCATTCTCATCTGTCCCAGCCATCTTGGTCAAGTGTCATTCAACACCAGGAATTGCCATTCAGCACCTGAAAAGCTACTCCTGTGGCTTCACTCCGGTTGAAGTTCCTATGTGAAAACTTGGGATAGGGATGGCAGGGTAGATACCACCACAGATTAAAGTGTATGACAGATTATTTTTGGAAAGCAACTTGGCTTTCTTTTCAGATTAAACCACATGACTATCATGGCAGGTGACTTGGATTTCTTTCTTATCCATTTTGCAAACACATTTCTATTTTGGTATAAATATTTTTGCAGGCTGATGGCCATGTATGTTTGAACAAGGTAGACTTTGAGAACCAGGTTGTTTATATTCAGGAAGCAGAGCTGCTCCCCTGTTCAGTTAGGTAGTTGTTTCCTCTTCTTGCAGCTTAGGCAGAAGAGAGCACATCTATGCTAGAGATCCTGCATCACACATCAACCAGTGTGTTACCTAAACGAGGTCTGTTTTCAGTAACAATGCAATTATACATACATTTGCGTCAGCCTCAACTTCAAACTGATACATAAATAAGAACAGTAATGCTTCAATGCAGACAGAAATAATAAATTAAATCTAAGAGGTCGACGGAAAATGGAGATTTTGGTGAAATATATGCATAAAGCACATTAATACTATTCTCTAATTGATGTATATTTTATCACCAAAGGAACATACCATTTGTCTTGAGTGTATTGTCGAAGGCTTTCATGGCCGGAATCACTCAGTTCTTGTGGGTTTTTTCGGGCTATATGGCCATGTTCTAGAGGCATTTCTCCTGACGTTTCGCCTGCATCTATGGCAGGCATCCTCAGAGGTAGAGGTCTGTTGGAATTAGGACAATGGGTTTATATATCTGTGGAATGGCTGGGGTGGGGCAAGGAGCTCTTCCCTGCTGCAGTTAGGTGTGAAGTTTAGCTAATCACCTTCATTAGCATTTGAAGGCCTGCCTGAACCTGGGAAAATCTGTTGCTGGGAGGTGTTAATCTGTGCCTGGTTTCTTCCTCTCTGTTGTTTAGCTGTTATAATTTTAGAGTTCTTTAATACTGGTAGCCAGATTTTGTTCATTTTCATGGTCTCTTCCTTTCTGTTGAAATTGTCCACATGCTTGTGGATTTCAATGGCTTCTCTGTGTAGTCTGACATGGTGGTTGTGAGAGTGGTCCAGCATTTCTGTGTTCTCAAATAATATGCTGTGTCCAGGTTGGTTCATCAGGTGCTCTGCTATGGCTGACTTCTCTGGTTGAAGTAGTCTGCAGTGCCTTTCATGTTCCTTGATGCGTGTCTGGGCGCTGCGTTTGGTGGTCCCTATGTAGACTTGTCCACAGCTGCATGGTATACGGTAGACTCCTGCAGAAGTGAGAGGATCCCTCTTGTCCTTTGCTGAACGTAGCATTTGTTGGATTTTCTTGGTGGGTTTGTAGATGTTTGTATGTTGTGTTTCCTCATCAGCTTCCCTATGCGGTCAGTGGTTCCCTTGATGTATGATCAAAGCCTTGGCAGACCGTGCAAAAAGAATCTGCGAACCCCACCTCCTCCAAGATGAACTGAACCACCTCAACTGGGCTCTCCAGGCCAATGGATACTCCACCTCAGACATCAGAAGAGCTGCAAGACCAAGAACAAGCCACAAGAGTCAAGATGAAGATCCACCCAGAGGAAAAGTGTTCCTGCCATACATCAAGGGAACCACTGACCGCATAGGGAAGCTGATGAGGAAACACAACATACAAACAATCTACAAACCCACCAAGAAAATCCAACAAATGCTACGTTCAGCAAAGGACAAGAGGGATCCTCTCACTTCTGCAGGAGTCTACCGTATACCATGCAGCTGTGGACAAGTCTACATAGGGACCACCAAACGCAGCGCCCAGACACGCATCAAGGAACATGAAAGGCACTGCAGACTACTTCAACCAGAGAAGTCAGCCATAGCAGAGCACCTGATGAACCAACCTGGACACAGCATATTATTTGAGAACACAGAAATGCTGGACCACTCTCACAACCACCATGTCAGACTACACAGAGAAGCCATTGAAATCCACAAGCATGTGGACAATTTCAACAGAAAGGAAGAGACCATGAAAATGAACAAAATCTGGCTACCAGTATTAAAGAACTCTAAAATTATAACAGCTAAACAACAGAGAGGAAGAAACCAGGCACAGATTAACACCTCCCAGCAACAGATTTTCCCAGGTTCAGGCAGGCCTTCAAATGCTAATGAAGGTGATTAGCTAAACTTCACACCTAACTGCAGCAGGGAAGAGCTCCTTGCCCCACCCCAGCCATTCCACAGATATATAAACCCATTGTCCTAATTCCAACAGACCTCTACCTCTGAGGATGCCTGCCATAGATGCAGGCGAAACGTCAGGAGAAATGCCTCTAGAACATGGCCATATAGCCCGAAAAAACCCACAAGAACATTTGTCTTGACTTCAGTAATCTGACCAACCCATTTCAGGCTGAATAGGACTCTTTATGTTTGCTCATATGCTCAGGTTTGGTGCTTATAGGTCCTGTTACAAAAATAGACTAAAATATGAGTTGCCATTTTGTGTCATGCAGTTTCTTTTCTTTTTTGTTCGGTTCTGGTGTGAGAAAATCAGCCGTCTACAAAGACGTTGCCCAGGGGATGCCCAAATGTGTTATAGTTCTGCGGGGAGGCTTCTCTCAAGTCTTTCAACCACTGCCAGAAGAGACAGTTTCATCTATGCTGATGATTGTGCCATCACAGCTCAAGCAGGGAGCTTTGAAATGGTTGAACAGAAGCTCTCCAAAGCTTTAGGTGCTCTTACGGCCTATTACAGGGGAAACCAGCTGATTTCTAATCTATCTAAACACAGATATGTGCTTTTCATCTTAAGAACAGACAAGGATCTCGGACTCTGAGGATTACCTGGGAAGGAATCCCACTGGAGCACTGCAGCACATCCAGATATCTGGGAGTCACTCTGGACTGTGCTCTGACTTATAAGGACTGCTTGAATATCAAGCAAAAAGTGGGCGCTATAAACAATATCATACGAAAGCTGACTGGCACAACCTGGGGATCACAATGAGATACAGTTAAGACATCTGCCCTTGCTCTTTGCTACTGTGCTGCTGAGTATGTGTGCCCAGTGTGGAACACATCTCACCACACTAAAACAGTGGATATATGGTTCTTAATGAGACATGGCGCATCATCACAGGATGTCTGCACCCCACACCACTGGAGAAATTATATGTTTAGCTGGTATTGTACCACCTGATATCTGTCGGGAAATGGCAGCCAATAATGAAAGGACCAAGGCAGTGACATCTCTGGCCCATCCCCTGTTCTGATATCAGACACCACGCTAGCACCTTAAATTAAAAAAAAAAAAAGCTTTCTGATATCTACAGAGCTCCTCGCAGGAACACCTTAGCAAGCGAGAGTCCAAAAGCGGGAGGTTAAAACCCAGCCCCTCAATCAGTGGCTGAGACCAGATGAAAGACTTCCTCCCGGACATCCAGAAGCAAACCTTTAAAAAGGAGCCCCAAAGTGGAGTCCATAACATGCGAGTGTGTAGAAGAACAAACCACAGACCACCTGCTGCAATGCACCCTGAGCCCTGCTACATGCACAATGGAGAACCTTCTTATAGGAACACCAGAGGTACTCCAAGTGGCCAGCTACTGGTCAAAAGACATTTAATACATTGCCAAGTTTTTAAACTTTGTGTTTTTAAAATACATTACATGTACCCTTGGTTTGCTCCTA
This sequence comes from Anolis sagrei, assembly GCF_037176765.1. NCBI lineage: Eukaryota > Metazoa > Chordata > Lepidosauria > Squamata > Anolidae > Anolis > Anolis sagrei. The sequence goes on along the minus strand of NC_090021.1, from coordinate 26,534,856 downwards.
ATATGAAAAAAAAATTAAAAGATGTGCTCTTTATCATTCTTTGCATTTTCAATGCTACCAACATTGTGGGAATGATAAAATGTCTCCACCCAAAAGAGACCAATTAAAATATAGGTCTGCATAAAATACAAAATTTCTCTATGGAGTTGCATGTATGTTTTGAATGCAAAGAAAGCCATGTTAGTCTGGATCAGTGTGCAAAGGGATCTGGTAGCACATTTAGGAGCCGGGCCTCATCTATACCTGCACAAAACCTAAGCGCAACCTCTGGTCCACTTTGGATTTTAGGGCTCATATAGAGAAGCAAGTCAGTAGCATCAGCTTTTCGCAGATTTAGCTTTCATAGAATGTAAGAAAGTTGATGCTTCCAACTTCTTTCTTTCAGCCTCAAAGAAGCCACAAGACCCTTTTGCATGCATATATGGAAATTTAGAAAGAGTGACTATAATTTAAATAGAAAGACAGTAAGTGTGAACAGAGTGGAGAAGGCTATGAACAGAAGGTTTGTATCTGCTGAGAAAGAGCAAGAACTCTTGGAGTTCTAAATTTACTTCCCTGATTAAAATAGCACCCCAATGCAAGATGTCACTGCATAACCTCAGCATTTGGCTGCCCTTCTTATAAACTTGGGAAAGAACACTTTTTCGTTTGCTGAGAAGAAGGAGATTGTCATCTAATAAGAATGCATATAATATGAATGATTTCTAAACAAGGCCTACTTTGGAATGATTGGCAGCAGAAGCCTGGATATAACTTGAGAACTTTTTTCTGGAGTGGGGAGAATGAATGTATCCTGGTGGAATAAAAACGGACTAAACAGAGAAATTTGGGGGAGGGAGTTGGAACTGCTGAAGGCCTTGGCACCAAAGCCATGTTTCTTATTTATGAGAAACAGTGAGTTATCTTCCTGAAGGATGATTTTTCTCGGAATTAAACCCACAAACTTTGAAGGGGTGGATTTAATGGCATACGCACGTGGCTAGCTGGGGTGGGGGATTGTTTTATTTTTCCTTTAAGGATTAACAGTTAGAGTTTGTCGTATTTGTTATTGTGAAAAAAAATTGGAAACGTACCCCCACGGCACACTGATCTGTATGGTAATTTTCCTTGCAGCTGATTGAGAACTCAGGCAAAATTAAAAGACTGTGAGATGCTGCATCTGGATAGAGCAATGTTCCTCAACCTTCCTAATGCCATGACCCCTTAATACAGTTCCTCCTGTTGGGGTGACCCCCAAACATAAAATAATTTTGTTGCTATTTCATTACTGTAATTTTGCTACTGTTATGAATGTGTGAACCACCCTGAGTCCCCTTTGGGATTGAGAAGGGTGGTATAGAAATACCGCAAATAAATAATAAATGAGTCGTAATGTAAATATCTGATATGCAGGATATATTTTCATTCACTGGACCAAATACCCAATATGCCCAAATTTGAAAACTGGTGGGGACATGGGGATTAATTTTGCCATTTGGGAGTTGTACTTGCTGGGATTTATAGTTCATCTACAATCAAAGAGCATTCTGAACTCCACCAATGATGGAATTGAGCCAAACTTGGTACACAGAACTCCCATGACCAAAAAACAAACAAACAAAACAATAAACAGAAGGATGTGGTGGGCATTGACCTTGAGTTTTGGAGTTGTAGTTCACCTACATCCAGAGAGCACTGCAGACTCAAACAATGATGGATCTGGACCAAAGTTGGCACGAATACTCAATATGCCCAAATGTGAATACTGGTGGAGTTTTGGGTAAATAGACCTTGACACTTGGGAGTTGAGCTTGCTGGGATTTATAGCTCACCAGGCATGTAGCCACGGGGGGTTTGAGGGGCTTCAGCCCCCCCCCCCCCAAAATTCTCATGGTGGTCCGCGAGAAGGCCTTACTGGTACATTATTTAAATTGTTATGTTTATTCATATCATGATCTGATCACCATGCTCAATATATCCCATATGCATGGGGCTATTGGGATAATGATACAAAAGGTTTGCTAGGGTAGTCCCTCTTTCACTCAGACTCCCCCCCCCCCCCCGAATCAAACTCAGCTCCCCCAAAAACAAAATCCTAGCTACGGGCCTGTAGCTCACCTACAATCAAAGTGCATTCTGAACCACACCAATGATAGAATCGAGCCATACTTCCCACACAGAACCTCCATGCCTTGAAGGGTCTTGCTGGTGCAAACCTCACTCCAGCCTCACACGCTCTCCCTCGCCTGCTTACGCGCACCACGCTGCCATGCACAAAGCACACCTGCTGTCCCCTTCCCACTTGGAGTCTCAGAAACAGCCCTGCCCTTGGCTGAAAGACCGGTCAATCACAGCAGAGGAGGGCTTTTGGTGGGAGGATTTGCTGTCTGTTTCCAAAAAGGAAGAGAAGGGTGTGCGGAGAGATCTTCAGTCTCCTCTGCCAAAAGGATTCCTAAGACCATAAGAAATATATGTTTTCTGATGGTCTTTGGCCTCTGAAACCCCCTTACAAATCTCCCAGGGGTCCCGACCCCCAGGCTGAGAAATGCTGTTCAGGGACTTCCAAGTTGACCATTCTTGGCCAATTGAAACAGTCACACCTAGGTTGATGTAGATTTTTTCGGGCTATATGGCCATGTTCTGGAGGCATTCTCTCCTGAAGTTTTGCCTGCATCTATGGCAAGCATCCTCAGAGGTAGTGAGGTCCTAGGCGAAACGTCAGGAGATAATGCCTCTAGAACATGGCCATATAGCCTGAAAAAATCTACAACAACTCAATGATTCCAGCCATGAAAGCTTTTGACAGTCACACCTAGCTCCAACAGACGAGAGTTCTTTCTCCCACCCTGGACATTCCACAGATATATAAACCCCGTTTTCCTAGTTTCCAACAGCCCTCACAACTTCTGAGGATGCCTGCCACAGATACAGGCAAAACGTCAGGAGAGAATGCTTCTAGAACATGGCCATACAGCCAGAAAAACCTACAACCCAGTTCACCCAATTGTTTGGGATGGCTGAACTAGCTCTAGGCTTAAGTAAGTACAGGCAGCCCCCAAGTTACAAATATCTGACTTAGAAATGACTCCTAGTTAAGAACGAGGGTGAGACAGCAGAAAGTAAGAAAAATCTACCCCTAGGAAGGGAAACTCCTCCTGAAAGAGTTGTCATGGGGGAAAGGTGTCTCCACTGAAGCTTTCTCAGAATCCTTGTTTCCACAACAAAACAATCTTTGCAAAATCCAATTATCTCAGGGAAAGTGAGGTGAAATCTTCTGAACAGGGACACGGGCAGAAAAACAAACCCCATAGGCTGTTAACCCTTCCTTATGCTATCTAAAGCTCGAATTGTACCAGTTCCACCTTACATGCAAATTCAACTTCAAACAAACAACTCCACATCTGTATGCTTGACCACAATGCCCTGCCTCATGCACCAAGGAAGAATTATTTAAGGCTACAGACAATGCGGTAGCTGTTGCCCGTTTTTGGTCAAAAATTATTTAGCCGCTTCTGCTACCTCTATTTTATCAGTTATACGCTTATTTATAAAATGCTTTTGACACAAAATAAAGAAATAAATCTACAGACTCTATCTTGTTTGTAACTTGGGGTCTGCCTGTAACTGAATGGGAATGTTCAGCAAAATGATGTAGCTTATCCACTGTTACCTTGGATCAGATTGGCAATAGCAATATGTTTCTGCCTCACTTGACTTCCCAATGGGTAAGTGAATTGAGTGAATTCCACCACTGGGGAAATTATATTGCTTAGCCAGTATTGCACCACCTGACATCTGCCAGGAAGTAGCAACCAAATGTGAGACTCCCTCCTGGGCACACAGAAGACTGGGCAACTTGGAAGAGGCTGAACAGACTGCGCTCTGGCACCACAAGATGCAGAGCCAACCTTAAGATATGGGGCCACCAAGTGGAGTCCACAACATGCATGTGTGGAGAAGAGCAAACCACAGACCACTTACTACAATGCAGTCTGAGCCCTGCCACATGTACAATGGAGGACCTTCTTGCAGCAACACAAGAGGCACTCCAAGTGGCCGGCTACTGGTCAACGGACATTTTCGGTACTATAATGCCAAGTTTTAAAACTTTTGTGGGGGGGTGTTGTGTTTTTAAATACATTCCAACTATGCCCTTGGTTCACTCCTGATATGATAAATAAATATAGTGAATGGAGTCACTGGAATTTCTGATCAGAGAGAAATAGGGAACTCCCACCAAGCCACACTTATGTTCCCGATATGGGCCCCAATCTCTGAGTTGAAACATATATTACTGTCACATGGGAACAGTGTTCCTCCTTTGAGTTTTTCCCACACTATTCTGCCAACATTTCCCCTGAACAGAGATGTAACTTTTGCATAGCAGGTTGAGCAGTTTGTAAACTTCCTACCTAAATGTAGCACAGGTATAATTTTCACCTTTGCAATTTAATTCCTAAAAAGCATCCTGGCGAAAGCATGCTATGAGTGATGCTGGCATATTGGTGATGTAACTGAATTGCAAAGGTGGTGACTGCTGTAGGCCAAAAGCTTATGGCTCACATGTGACATTCTTGCATGAGTAGATAACTGTCTTTCCAGGAGGAAAGAGAACTGCTGAAAGCAGTTAAAAGATATTTGAAACAAACTCAGCCAAATTCTTTTCATAGGTGTAGAGATCCTGGAGGCGTGTTTACACATGCATAATCAGTCATCACATTTAATCGTAAAAGATTAACTGAGGAATGATTGGTTAATTGGGATACAACCCAAGTCTGTCATCGTGAAAGTAAAGTTGGTCACAGCTAGGCATGCCGTAATTATTTCCCAATTAACTATTGCAAAGCAGCCCTTGGAAAATGCTCAGAAGCCCACATAAAATGTAGCAGCTAGTACTTTGAGATACCATTATCACCATTGCACTTTATCATACGAGACTGGCAAAGCAGAATTTCAGTGAGATAATTGCTTCTGTTGCCAGTAGCTATTTATTGTTTATTTATTTACATTTTTACCCCGCCTTTTTTAACATTGGAAGGGACTCCAGGAGGCTTTACACGTAGGCAACTATTCAGTGCCTTAAAGCAACGTACAATTAAAATAAACATTTTCAAATAGAATTATAATTATAATTTTATTTTTGTATCCTGCCCCCATCTCCCCAAAGGGACTTGGGCCAGCTTACATGGCGACTAAGCCCAGTCAAACAGAGTTAAAATATGCAAAATAAAATATATATACAATGTTATAAAACATAATTAAAAACATAATTTACATGGGTTGTTGTAGGTTTTTCGGGCTATATGGCCATGTTCTAGAAGCATTCTAGAACATGGCCATATAGCCCGAAAAACATACAACAACCCAGTGATTCCAGCCATGAAAGCCTTCGACAATATAATTTACATGGCTCTGGGACCAAGCCTTTGGCCAGTAGCACAATGCATTAAGTGAAGTTGGAATATGTGCAGTAAGAACCAGAACGGCTTTTGACTATGACTTTGGATTGTGTGGCTTTAATAATGGGTTTTATTGTTTATACTGCTTTTTAATTTTTGTTTTTAATGTATACATTTTATTATATTAATATGACATTGAATTGTTGCTGATTGTAAGGCCACACTGAGTCCCCTTCGGGGTGAGATGGGCGGGAATAAATACAGTAAATAATAATAATAACTGCCTGAACAAGAGCTGATGGTAAAGTGAAAGAGGTGGATAATAAATTAAGGCTGAGAGGGTGAAGGTATAAAATACATTAAAACAATACCTTCACTTTTAATCACGCTATCCACAATCAAAGTTCGGGCTGTTCCAATAGTCATTGCATGTAATTCCATATTTATTTATCACACAACACTGTGTGCATCCTGCTGCTGCTTTGCAGTCCCTCCATGACTGCAGTATTCATTTTCATTTATGGGTTTTACTAGTCAATCCAACCAATAATGCTGCCTTTCCATTACTTATTTAAGTGCAATAGGTGTCATCTAGTCCAAAATGCTCGCAGCAACATCGAATCAATGGGTGTGATTCTCCTTCTCCAGCCCCCATGCTATTCCCAAGCATAGAATCATCCAGTCTAACCCCCTGCTAAGAAGCAGGAAAATCACATTCAAAGCACCCCCAACAGATGGCCATCAAACCTCTTTTTAAAGCCTCCAAAGAAGGAGCAAAGTATCATCTCTCTACTGTTCTTTACAATCTGCTCCTTATATTGCCATAATGGCAAAATTGCAGTAAAAATGTTTAAAAAGAAAGACATATTGGACATTGAGGCAGGATTATGAAGACTGTGCAGAAAACAGACCATTGGACCACAGGCTGCCAAAGCAGCGGTGGTGCATTGTTGAAAGCTCTAAAACTGGTATGTTTCAATTCCCTACACTAGCCACAGAATTGTGGCCAGACAGAAGGCTAATGTGGTAAATCCTAAGCACACTTTAACGTGCTGGTTTTGACCTACATTATCCAAAATAGCTTGAAGCCAGGAGATTTGAAAGGCTGCTGCTTTCTCTTTGAGACTGCATGGAATCTGGGATTTTCAACAATGCCTTGTTATGTATGAGAACACAAGATGGGACTTTCTCCAAAGCAGCCCTTTGAGGTACTCCATTTCAAGGCAAGTCAGTCAGGCTGCCACTGAGCTTCCAGTAGGCAGCCAAAATTATTGTAAGATATATTGCACTTTTAACGCTGGCCTTTAAAATAGCTTTTAAATGGCCACAATGGCCAGGAGCTCAGAAGGAGCTCTGTGGCCACTGTGAGTAGTAATGGTGATAACACCGTCAGAATCCAACCGTTTTTCCTGCATTGAGGAGTGGAAGGAAAAGGTGATGGCTGTGGCCTGGTTGGACAGTAGAGGGATCCAAATTGGACCCAATCCAGGTGGCCACATTATGCCATAAGTTACTCCAGAATTTCAAGTAAAAAACCAAAGCCTCCTCCTAGTGAAGTGACACATGGAGGAACCTTAAAAAGATAGCCAGGGAACAACTCAGGGTGAGTTCACATTTTTATGTTTGTGGATGAGCCCTAATTGTGTCATCACCGCCCAAGCTGAGAGCTTTGAAATAGTTGAACGGAAGCTCTCTGAAGCTTTAGGTGCTCTTACTGCCTATTACAGGGGAAACCAACTGATTCCTAATCCATCTAAAACACAGACATGTGCTTTTCATCTTAAGAACAGACAAGCATCTCAAGCTGTGAGGATTACCTGGGAAGGAATCCAACTGGAGAATTGCAGCACACCAAAATATCTGGGAGTTACTTTGGATCGTGCTCTGACTTATAAGAAGGACTGCTTGAATATCATGCAAAAACTGGGTGCTAGACATAATATTATATGACATCTGAGTGGCACAACCTGGAGATCACAACCAGACACAGTGAAGACATCTGTCCTTGTGTTTTGCTACTCTGCTGCTGAATACGCATGCCCAGTATGGAATAAATCTCACCATGTTAAAACAGTGAATGTGGCCCCTAATGAGACACCGCTGGAGAAATTATACTGTTTAGCCGGTACTGTACCACCTGACATCCGTCAGGAAATAGCACCCTGTAAAGAAAAACTAAGGCATTGATATCTCTGGCCTATCCTCTTTTCGGAAATCAGCCAGCATGTCAATGCCTTAAATTAAGAAATAGATTCCTAAGATCTACAGAGATACTCGTAGGAACCCCTCAGCAAGTGAGAGTCCAAAAGTGGCAAGCTAAAACCCGGAACCTCAATCTATGTCTGATACCAAATAAGGAACCTCCTGGGAACACAGAAGACTGGGCAACTTAGAAGACACTGAACAGACTGCTCTGGCACCACAAGCCAACCTTAAGAAATGGGGCTACAAAGTGGAGTCCACGACATGCAAATGTGGAGAAGAGCAAACCACAGACCACCTACTACAATGCAGCCTGAGCCCTGCTGCATGCACAATGGATACCTCCTCACAGTGACACCAGAGGCACTTGAAGTGGCCAGCTTCTGCTCAAAGAAAATTTAGTATAACGCCAAGTTTTTAACTTTGTTTGTGGTTTTTCAATACATTATAATTGTATTCTCAACTTGCTTCTGACACAATCAATACATAAATAAATAAGCTCTAATCTTTCATAGATTAAAAAAAAGGAGGAAGGGGGAAATGTTTTATTTTAGCATTAGACTTTATTATCAGTTCATTTTTTCAGATGCTCTTCAGACTGATACCCACAGAAGCTCATGCTAAAATGTAAAACATAAAAGTCTTAAAAGTACTGATGCGTTCCTTTTCTCTCCTTCCTTCTCCTCCCTTCCTCCTTTTTACTCCATTCTGAGAATATTCTAAGAATGTACCCTGAGTGGAATAATTAAAACAGAGCTCCTATCTCTTGAATTGCAAACTTTACCAGCCATCTGCTTCCTCTCATACCTGTCTGTCTGAGCCAAAATGAATGAATCATGGCACATTTAAGAAAACACATTGAGCTGCGTAATACACCCTGCTGGACGTAGTTTTAGACAGCAATTTAGAGCCTCTAGCTCTGCAAGAGTAGTATAAATTTTGCTGTTCTATATGAACAAAACCATATTGACTGTGATAGGAATCATGTCAAGATTTTGCTTTAGATTCTTTGGACAGATGATATACAGAATGCCAACAGAGTGAAGCCACTTCGAGCCCTATTAGCAATGAGAGAAATATCTTGAATTGGGTTAGATTGTTTTGTTGGGCGAGTGGGCTTAATAACAAAAGACCTTCCTCATAAATGCATAGCAGAGTAACTTATCAGCAGCAGTGTGACCCAGCACCAGTAGCCCAATGGAATAAAACAAAAACAAAAACACACAGACCAATGTTATCTCTTCCATAGGAGGCTTTTCTTTATAGTAAAATAATATGGTTGTATTATTTACAAGAACAAGGTTTTCATAACACAAAGTTCTTTAACCATCCTTCTTTGCTTCCACGCTGGGCTTCTTTCTCATGCAGATAAACAGCTTCACTCTCACAGAGCCTCCTCTCACACCAAAGTTACACAGGAGCTTCATACACACGACGGCCTTCATGTACTGAAGCTTCACACACAATGGCCTTCAGCTTGGGGCTTCTCTCACCAAAGCTTCTCACACCAGGCCTACTCATATTAAGACTGGCTAACACCGAGACCTGCCTCACACTGAGGCCTTCTCACACTGAGGGTTTTCTTATACCAAAGCTTCTCTCATACTGAGGGCAACTAACACTGAGACATACTAAGCTACAAGCACATCTACTTTGCATCCATTTAGCTCTTTCAGTGCTTGACTCACATTTTTGTAATTAAAAATACTTAGTTAATTTTTAATATTTCTGACATATTTATTGTGTTTTTATAACACTACTCATGTTAGCCAAGCTTTTTGATAAATGAAAATATAAATTCATTTCATTTTAAAGCAAGAATTTACTAGAATTTGCTAATATTCTATATTATATTATATTATATATTATATATGGTTCTGGCGCAGCTTACTTGTCCAAACGCATCTCCCACTACATCCCACCTTGCAGTTTAAGATCACCTGGGGGGAGACTCTGCTCTTGCTCCTCCCAGTGTCGCAAATAAGTCTGGTGGGGACAAGAGACAGGGCCTTCTCGGCTGTAGCCCCCCCCCCCCCCATCCACCCACCCACCTGTGGAACTTGCTTTCCAACGAGGTAAGATCGACTTCATCTCTCCTGTCTTTTAGGAAGACATTGAAGCCATGGTTCTGGGACCAGGGTTCAGGACATAAGAACAGTCTGTATGGAATGGACCAAATAAGGCCTATTAAGCAGCATTCTATTTACCACAAAATCTCTAAGAACCCATGGAAGTTGGTAACCTTCTCCTTTTGTTGCTCCTCAGCATCTGGAACTCTTTTTTCCATACGATCTCTAAAGCAGGAGAGCCCATACAGACATCATAACTAGCATCGCCTGGTGAACATCTCTTAATAGACATTCTCCACAAAGTTCTAAATAATTGTCAATGTTGTGTCATTTAAAAAAAAAATCTAGAGAGCTACCTAGACGTCAGTTGCTAACCCTATACCTATGCCAAACATGTAGGGCACTTTGAAACTGAAATTTTCAAGAGTTGTTTACTGTCTTCAACTTCAAATAACGTAACAACAACAACAACAACAACAACAACAACAACAACAATAACACTTTATTTATATTCCGCTCTGGGGGGACTCAGAGTGCCTTTAATACAGTGGAATAACAATGACACACAAATTCACAGAACAAAGGTAAAGGCTTCCTCTTTCATCTCCGGCATCTGAAGATGGTGCTCAACTCTGGCCATGGGGAGGTGCTCTTGTTCCATTTCCAATTCAAGGAGCCTGTTGTTTGTACACACCTCCTTGTCGTGTTGCCAGCATGGCTGCATAGGCACCTTTGTTTCCTTCCCGCCAAAGCAGTACCTATTGATCTACTCACATTTGCATGTTTTCGAACTGCTAGGTTGACAGGAGCTAGGGCTAACAGCGGGAGCTCACCCCAACCCATGACTTCGAACTGCCAACCTTTACGTCAGCAGATTCAACAGTTCAATGGTTTAACCCATTCTGCCACTGCGACCCCACTTCAAAAATACTTCCAACGAAAAGCTTCTGGTATTGTTAGAGGTGGAAAGGTAGGAAAATAAAATTGGCCGATAAATGAACCACATTAAATACATCATGGAGATAATAGTTGTGTATGTGCTCTACTCCAAATTCAAGAACGGAAAACAGAATGTTGGAGGACAGGAAAAGAGATTTAAAGATGGGCTCAAAGCCAACCTTAAAAACTCTGGAATAGACACCGAATACTGGGAACCCCTGGCCCTTGAACTCTCCAGCTGGAGGTCAGCTGTGACCAGCAGTGCTGTAGAATTTGAAGAGACATGAATGGAAGGTGAAAAAGAGAAACAAGAGGAAGGCGCATCAAGCCAACCCCGACTGGGACTGCCTTCCACCTGGAAACCAATGCCCTCACTGTGGGAGAACATGAAGGTCAAGAATAGGGCTCCACAGTCACCTACGGACTGTGGAGCCCTATTGATGTATTGATGTATTCTAAGAAAAACAATAAAAATATTTTTTTTAAAAAAAAGAATAGGGCTCCACAGTCACCTACGGACCCACCGCCAGTACACCGATCTTGGAAGACAATCCTACTCGGGCAACGAGGATAGGACGCAAGAAAAGTGTCGCCATTACATAAACTAGCTGGCTGAAAGGCAGGATTTGTTCCAATCAGCAGCTTTAAATTTTCCTTTTGCACTAGAATTTGAAACAGCTCTCCTTTCTGCAACAGAGTGAGCTTTTCATGCTGCCGTTGTTTTTAAAGGTCAAGGGATCTTCAAATACTTGCCTCTTTCCCTTCTCCATCTGACCTAATTTCCTCTCTCGTTGACTGGCAGACTCAACAAAGAGGAAGAGTCATTTCCTTTCCAGTCACTTATGGCTGTATTTTGTTTCATCACTAAAAGCAGCCTTGTAATGGAAAGTGCTGTGCGATTCCACGCTTGGAATTTTCCACCGCCAATGCAAACTCTCTTTCAGCCAACCCAGGTGCTGTGTCACTTTCTTAGCTGTATCCCAAGGGGCAATATGAATAAGGGGTGTGTGGGAAGTCCATTTGTTTGCTCCAACTTGGCATCCACTGTCTGTGCCGGATGGGCTGATGACCATTTGAATGCTAACAACTTGAGAAAATACTGTTCTAAGGTTCCAGGAGATAGATCTGAGTTAGTACCCTATGTCCAATTAAGATCCAGTATATAAATACAGGCAAATAAGTACTGGCAAAGATGCTACTTTTTAAAATGTCTTTTTATGCATACCCAGCCCCTTCTTTCTCCTTTTTTTCTAGTCTGATGGAAGCTTTTTAGCAGCATCAACACTGTGAGGATAGTGAAATTTTTGATGTGATAAATGAAATAAAAACAGAAGAAAAACTAGGAATCAGGTAGAGCACAGTTTCCGAGACATAAGACACAACTGCACATTACATTCATTATGGCAATGGGTCTCAACCTTCCTAATGCCACAACCCCTTAACACAGTTCCTCATGTTGTGGTGACCCCCAACCATACAATTATTTTTGTTGCTACTTTATAACTGTAATTTTGCTACTGTTATGAATCGTGATGTAAATATCTGACATGCAGGATGTATTTTCATTCACTGGACCAAATTTGGCACAAATACCTGATACACACCCAACTTTGAGTACTGGTGGGGTTGCGACGGGATTGATTTTGTCTGCATATCTAAGGTTGTTAATGTTTCTTCCAGCAATTTAACCCCAGCCTTGCATTCATCAATCACCACACCTCGCATGATGTGTTCTGCATACAAGTTGAATAGGTCGGGTGAGAGTATACAACCCTGCCGTATGCCTTTCCCAATCTTGAACCAGTCTGTTGTTCCATGGTTAGTTCTTACTCTTGTTACTTGGTCCTTATACAGATTCCTCAGGAGAGAGACAAGGTGACTTGGTATCCCCATACCACCAAGAACTTGCCACAATTTATTAGTATGCACACAATCAAAGGCTTTGGAATAGTCAGTTCAAAAACATGCAAGTGTGAGTAGATAAATAGGTACCACTTCTGCATAAAGGTAATGGTGCTCCATGCAGTCATGCCAGCCACATGACCTTGGAGGTGTCTACTGACAACAGCGGCTCTTCGGCTTAGAAATGGAGATGAGCACCACTCCCCTGAGTCAGACATGCCTAGACTTAACGTCAAGGGGAAACCTTTACCTTAGCCTTATTTATTCAAAGACAGTCTTTTATTGTTTATACTACAGAAGTTGCTAAGGAGCATTTTTGGAACTTTTATTATCTGTTTATAGTTAATTTTTTATGTTACTATGTATATTTTTCAAGGTGATGTGAGCCGTCTTGGGTCTGTTCTGGTTCTGGAGAAAGGCGGCATAGAAAACTCCAAAATAAATAAATAAATAATAAAATCTTGTCATCCATTTGCCGACAGTTATCTCTGCCCACTTGAGCTATTTGTTTACAGCAGCTCTATACTTGGAAGACTTCTGGGTTTTAATTAAAACAACAAGAAAGTAGGTCCCACAAACCTGAAATTTGCCAGTTTATTTTTTATTGATCAAAGCAGCAACAAGAGTTGCTATTGCTGAGGATTTCCCAAAGTTTACATCAAAGTATGGTGAGTCTTTGGCTCTATCTGCACTACCAAAAATTCCAGTTTCTGAATCCAGATTAACTGTGGTGAACTAGATTATATGGCTGCATAGACTCATATAATCCAGTTGAAAGCCGTTAGTCTGTATTTTGATTATATGGCAGTATAGAACCAGCCTCTACCAATCTGTACAGCAGGATAAGGATTGTATAGGTTCTGTCTGGAATGGGTTGCATCTACATTTCAGAATCAATGCAGTTTGATATCACTTTGAATAGCATGTCTCAATGCTGTGGAATCCTGTGGTTTGTAGTTTGGTGAGACACCAGCACTCTTGGACAGAGTAGGCTAAAGACTGTGTAATTTCAACTCCCATAATTGCATTGCATTGAACCCCTAGCAGTTATAGAGGTGCCAAACTGCAATAATTATATTGTGTAGATGCACCCTTGATCTCTGTGTTTAGGTGCTGTCTTTGATGGCGGGGGGGGGGGCGCCATCGACTGGTCTGCACTGCAGCGGAGAGTTCCGCAGTTCCTGGTTGTCACAATTGGAAGAAACAGGTGAAATATGTTCCAGCAGGCAGCTCAATAATAAAGACTGCACTCAGCCTTTCTTTGCTTTCTTTGCTTTCCCTTCTCCCTACATTGTAACATTCCCCTAATAAAGCACTTGAAACTTGCAACATTTAATCTTTCAGCTTGATACTTTTGTATCTTTCCTGCCTCAGACAAATTCAACATTAAAAATAGCCATTTAACCGCTCCAGAGGGCCGTGGGCCTGCGGGGAGGTGCCTCCAGGCACCCCCCGGACCAAGGATCTGTGTTCGCCCAATTCGCGGATACTGAAACCGCCATTTTGGACCCCAGTAACCACTAAAACAGTAATATGGCGGATCGGCGCCGTTCTAATTTTGTATTTTTCCGCCATTAATTCTAAGACTAACTGCTATCTTGCTTTCCTCATTTTTGGGCCCCTGCGCTCGGGGAATAATCGTTTTGTTTAAAGTATTATCATTAGACAGCAAACAGCTGATTGTCAATTTGACCGGGTTTTCCGCTCCTCCGCGGCAGTGCTCGCTCCCAATTGAATCCAGCAACCTGGGACCCACGGCGGTCGCCCGTAGGAAGACCGGAGAGGGGGCCAGGCATGGGTCCCAGGCTCCGACTGGGGAGATACAGTTTCCCAAAGGACATTGCCCCACCATTAACAGTTTGGGAATCCTCCTCGGACTCTTTTGCCCTCACTTATTGACTTTCCGCCTTGTTGTCTTGGACTGTTTCCCTGCCACGCGTTTGGACATGAACCTCAGACCGGGCTTGCCTGGAGGGACAAGCAGCCTCAGCCTACGTGCGCCTTCACCAAGAAGACTATGATTCTAACAAAGATGAAATACATTTATTATTATTGTTTCTTAATAAACTTTGCTGGGATGGGGATGGGAATTCATTTATGAGATGTATGAAGTATATGAAGTATATAAGATGTATATAGTGGGATATCATATGAAATGTACCCTGGCTCCTCTCCCTGCCTTTCCCTCTGAACTTCGCCCCAAAAAGGAATGTGACCTAAGATTACTGCTGAGAGGAAATCCTTTGTCCTCCCAAAAACAGTCCATATTTACATTTGCATGGGCCCGTGATTGATTCCGTCTCAAAGCTTATTTTCAGAGCAGACAATAAGATAAGGGATGGGTCAACAAAACTTGGGAAGAAAGATTGATTAACTCAATTTTTGGTATTTGTTGATCCCACTTGTTTACAAGGCCCCTTTTGTTTACAAGGCTCCGAGGTCCAAATGCCATCAATAGCCCCTTCTTTCACCTTTTCATATTTCCTCCCAAATCCAATCATGGGCCGGGGGAAACCCATTGTTCCCCTTGTCTGCCACTCCACCGATAAGAACAAAGGCTCAGTAACAGCTGGCGGATGCCCCCTGGGCATCCCATTTCCCCTGAACTGTAAAACGTCGTCCCGCCTCCTGGCTGCTGATTGGACCATCGTCGGAGGCGCTAGGAAGGAGCCGATTGGCCCCCTAGAGGCGGCAACGCTCGCTGATTGGTCGAGAGGCGGAACGTGCAGCCAAGCCTCCTCCCAGCTGTTCCGGGGCCAGCCAATCAGGACGAAGCCGGCCAGCAGAGGGCGGGCGGGATTTTCAAACTGTTTCTCCTTTGTTCTGACTGTATAAAAATGCCGGAAAATCTTTATGCTGTATGCTTGTATGTGAATGATCACTGCAATCGCATCCTTTTCAGCTGAATCGCAGAAATAAACGCTTCGGTCACCAGAATTAATCTGGTGGGATTAATTCTTAATATTTTTCGTTCTTTGGATTGGCTTTCGCTGGCTGCTCACCGAGGTTTAAAGACCCCTTTAGCGGTCTTCAGGGATCTCTCCCGCTGGGAGACCCTCCCAAAAGAGCTCGATATCATTTTCACACTGGCTGGTGGAGAGGCTGAAATGTGTTTTCCCCCCATACAATAAGACTTGGAAATGCCCTTAAGGACCATCAAATCTAATTGCCTGCCATCAGTCCAATCCACTGCTAAACCACCCCAGAGAAGCAGCCATTTAATTTCTGTCTAAAATCCTCAAATCTTCATTTTACAGAAAAATTCAATAGGGGTAAGTGACGGAAAACTAGGGAATGAATTACTGCTTCCTAAGCCCCATTGGGCTCGTAATAGCAAGGCACAGCATAGAGGTGTGTCATTTCCCCTTCCATTTTCATATTCTCCACAGTTAATCTTAGGAAGTATAACTGCTCTAGGGCTGCCATATCCTACTCACCACCATTCCTATTCTTGATCCATACCAGAAAAAAGTAAAACCTTTGGCTGTGTGACATCCCAAGCCTCCTGAATCATTTCTTGTTGTTACCTGCTTCCAAATCAAGTTTTACCTATGGTGATTCCATGAATGAGAGACTTCCAAATCGCCTTGCCATTAACAGCCCTGGGAGTCACTCTGGACCATGTTCCGACTTATAAGAAGCACTGCTTGACTATCAAGCAAAAAGTGGATGCTAGAAATAATATTGTACGCAAGCTGTCTGGCACAACCTGGGGATCACAACTAGACACAGTGAAGACATCTGCCCTTACACTTTGGTACTTTGCTGCTGAAAATGCATGCCCTGTGTGGAAAACATATCACCACATTAAAACAGTGGATGTGGTTCTTAATGAGACATGCCACAATACCACAGGATGAATATGTTCCACACCACTGGAAAAATTACACTGTTTAGCTGGTATCTCACCACCTGACATCCGCCAGTAACCAGCAATGAAAGGATCAAGACATTGACATCTTCGGCCCATTCTCTGTTCGGATACCAGCCGGCATGTCAAAATCCTAAATCAAGAGAAAGCTTCCCAAGATCTACAGAGATACTCGCAGGAACACCTCAGCAAGCAAGAGTCCAAAAGTGGCAGACTAAAACCCGGCACCTCAATCAGTGGCTGAGAAATGATGAGAAACTACGTCCTGGTCATACAGAAGAGTGAACGACCTGGAAGAGGTGGAACAGGCTGAATTCTGTCACCACAAGATACAGAGATGACCTTAAGAAATGGGGCTACAGAGTGGAGTCCACAACATGTGAATGAGAAGAAGAGCAAACCACAGACCACCTACTACAATGCAACCTGAGCCCCGCCACATGCACAAAGGAGGACCTTCTCACAGTGACACCAGAGGCACTCTAAGTGGCCAGCTTCTGGTCAAAGGACATTTAGCATAATGCCAAGTTCATTTTTTGAAAAAACCTTGTGTTTTTAAATGCATTTTGATTATACACTCAACTTGCTTCTGACACGAGAAATAAATAAATCTATAATGCTGTATTACTCTTTTCCTATTGCCTTCTGCCTTACCAAAAAATTTTGTCTGAATCCTGCCCACATCCCAAATGCCCCGTTTGTGCCTTCTCAAAAGTATTAACAGACTTTATGCCAGGTTTATTACATGCTATTTGTGGTTTATATTCTATGTTTTTAAGGTACTATCAAACACAGAGAAAAATTATTTGACTGCTTAATACAACCAACCAACCAATCAATAACAGTGATGGAAGGACACTTACAAATTTGGGGGAGGTATCCAAAGATAGATCTCCTTCCCCCAAGTCCTTCCTGTCCACCCATAGACACAAGATTTGCTGTGATCCCAGGGAATCATAGGACTGCTCCTTTAATCATAGTCCCATAAATGATTACTGGTGGGTTGAGAAGTGATAGAAACATGTTATTGATGCTCGTGAATTCCCCAAGTTTTTGTGTTCATTGCTTCCTTCCTTCCTGGTTTCTCACTCCGTTATCCACGGTGGTCCTCTGACTGTGCACAATGAATACGACTTTGCCGGGGCTCCTTTGTTGCAGTGATAATGAGTCTCATGTTAGGGGACAAAGCCATGATTGTGTCCTCATTTGTGAGTCAAACACAACAGTGACTCATCTCTCTCCTCTTAATTGCAAGCACTTGCCAAGAAGTCAAGCACTTTGTCTGTCTCAAAATGACATTTGGACAGGTCTCCCCCGTCCCAGATCCACAAATTAAAAGGCAACGCAGAAAGAAAAAGCCTGCACAACATTCACCCAAATCATTTACATATGTTTCGGTTCTTAGACATGCATGAGTTTCATTTTAATGTTACTCTTGGCAGGACAAACAGTCCTCATGCGAAGGCTGCCAGCCTGACAAGTTTGAAATAACTCCCGACAAAAGGCGCACTCTGGCTGCCGGCGATGCCTGATGGAATCAAGTCATGTTGCTGCTGCGGCTCAGCAGATGCCGGCATTTTCGCTATTGTTGTTGTGTGTCTTAATCTTAGCACACAAGACAAGGGTTTTCAGCTGAATAGTTGCAGTGCCGACCCCTGAGGGTGTGTGTGCTGAAGAAAATTCCTGTGGCCTTGTTCATGCATTAGCACATGTCTGGCAGTGTAGGAAGCAGAGTCGTGGAAAAGAATCCGTCCTTGGAAGACGGGGTCTGCTGTTTCCCATGTGTCAACCTTGGTGACCCACTTTGCTTGGGAGTGTCCATATCAGCTGTATATATTGGAGGATGAGCTAAGCCAAGTAGTTTGTGGGTCTTGATCTATGCTGAATGCAGTTCAGGCTCAAAGAACCTTCATGCTGAAGTGTAAGGACAGATGTGCATAAATCATCAAATCAGAAAATTAGAAGAGATCCCAAGGGTCATCTGGTCTAATCCCCTGCCATTCAGAAACACCCAATTAAAGGACTCTTGGCAGATGGCCATCCAGCCTCTGCTTCAATACCTCCAGAGATGGAGATTCGTCCACACTCTTTACAATTTCATGGAGGATAGGGGGGTTATCAATGGGTAACTAGTAGGCTTGATTGATCCAAAAATAAAATGGTTCAAAACTCATTTCGGATGTAGAGGGCTCTGGTGGTCCAATTTGGAACTGAATTCCGAACTTTTCCTTAAAGAAATTCAGAACTTTCCAAAAATTCCGAATCGCTTTGTTAAAGTTGATTTCACACCTTTAGGAATAATATTTGACTATATGGGATTTGTAGTGTCTTTTCTGGCAATGCAAGGCAAACAAAGGAAACAAACAGCACAGAGAGGCATCTGTGGTTTTGGAAGTTGATTTCACAACTTTAGGAAGGATCGTTTGTGTTCAAAGAGTGGCTTGAATTGATGGGAGATCTAGTTCTATTGAAGCAATGTACAACATAGAGGCCAGGTCAGAGAGATGTGCTACAACGCTGGGGCTTTTTCAAATGTTGGAGTGCTTTGTTTCCTCCATGCTGTTCCTTCCTTCCACCCATGCCACGCTACGCACCCTCACACTCCAATATTACCCACCCACACGTCGCCTACCCGTCCCAAACCCCAACAGTTGTTACCTAGTCAATTTTAAACAGTTAATTTTAAATTTACATTCTATTATATTTTAATCTTTGTAATGTGTGTTTTGGTGTGTGTATTTTATAGTGGTGTGCCTTGATATATGTGTTTAATGGTATGTATTTTAAGTTGATATATTTTGACTGTGTTATAGAATCATAGAGTTAGAAGAGACTTCATGGGCCATCTAGTCCAATCCCCTGTTGTGCTGGAAAAGCACAATCAAAGCACTCCCAACATATGGCCATCCAACCTCTGTTTAAAAACCTCCAAATAGGAGCCACCACCAAACCAAAAGGCAGAGAGTTCCACTATTAAACAGCAGTTATGGTAAGGATGTTATTTCTAATGTTCAGATGGAAACTCCTTTCTGGTAATTGAGAGTTCCACTGTTGAAGAGCTGTTATGGTAAGGATGTTATTTCTAATGTTCAGATGGAAACTCCTTTCCTGTAATTGCTCCAAGTCCTAGTTTCCAGAGCAGCGGAAAACAAGCCCACTTTCTTGTGACATCCTTTCAAATAATTAAACATGCCCATCATAACTCCTCTTAATATTCTCTTCTCCTGCCTAAACATACCCAGCTCTTTAAAATGTTCCTCACGGGTCATGATCTTCAGAACACATTATTTTAGTTACCCTCCTCTGGACACCTTCCAGCTTCCCAATATTTATCTGAAATTGTGGTGTCTGGAATTGGACACAGTATTCCAAGTGAGGCCTGACCAAAGCGGAATCGAGGGGCACCATTACTTCCCTTATTCCTGTTTTTAAAACTGCTGCATCTCATTGTTAGCTCATGTTCAACTTGTTATCCACTAAGACTCCAATATCTTTTTTTATCCCACCTTGAGCCATGAGGAGAAGCTGGTAACAGTTGTTGTTGTTGTTGTTGTTGTTGTTGTTGTTTTTATCACTAGATGTTAAAGGAGAATGGTGTTCTGTCTTGTTTGAATGCATTCCTTTAGGAAATCCCCTTGCTGATTGTTTTGTTTTTTTTTACAGGGGAAGGCACAAAGGATTTCCAGCGCCTTCTCAGAGGCTTTCCAAATGGGTGTCCTATACCATTGCCTTGACTTACTATTCAGCAAAACAACAAGTGCAAGGATTTATTAGAAGTCACTCAACTAGAACAGCAGCTGTCTCCTTGGCCTTCTTAGTGAACATAACTTTGAAGGACCTTTACAGCGCCGCAACCTTGTCACCACCCTCTGGCTTCATACATCATGATAGGATAGGCCTTCACTCCTAGGTCCTCACTTGTTTTGGAGATACTGTATTGTTTTCATCCATGGCATGAGAGATTACCCTCCATCTGTGTGAGTAACTTAATATTACAGTTAAATATTAAGAAAACAAAATAATGATCACAGATGTACATGACTTTTGCTAGGAGAGATCATATGGAGGCATGGGATGGGGTATGTTGATGACACCTGAATATATTTCTCCATGCCTTCAAAAACAGCCTTAGCTAAGGATAGCATGTCTCCTCTGAATGGATGCCTGGTGGAAGTAATGGGCTGGATAACAAACAAAAATAAATTAACACTGAATCCAAATAAAAGAGAAGTGTTTGCCATTAAGGGTCCTCATCTAAGGATGGAGGTGTGTCAGCCAGTTATGAATGTGGTACACTCCACTGAAAGACTGTTCACAACTTGGATCCATCTCTCCAAATGTCAGCCCAGGTAGATGCAACGGCCAGGAGTGTTTACTATCACCTTTGACTGATACACCAGCTACACCACTTCCTAGATTGAGAGGACCTAAATATGGCAGTGCCCACACTGTTATTATGGATGTATTGTTGTTTATTCGGGCACTGAATGTTTGCCTTTTATGTTTGGAATCTGCTCTGAGTCCCTTTGGGGAGACAGAGCGGAATATAAATAAAGTATTATTATTATTATTATTATTATTATTATTATTATTATTATTGTGCTGGCAGGACTGAAGACTGACAGGTTAGAGGTTCAAAATCAAGTATGATCTGATTATATATATGTTGGCATTGGATTTTTGTCATTAATATGTTGTAAACCACCTTGAGTCCCCCCAGGGGTAAGAAAGGTGATATATAAATATAAGGAGTAATAGAGTTGGGTGACATCCGCATAAATGTGACACTGAACTCCAAAACTCCGGATGATCTCTACCAGTGGTTTCATGTAAATGTTAAATAGCATGGGGAACAGAATTGATCCCTGAGGGATCCAACAGACCACCGGCCAGGGAATCACAGAATCATAGAATCATAGAGTTGGAAGAGACCTCATGGGCCATCCAGTCCAACCCCCTGCCAAGAAGCAGGAATATTGCATTCAAATCACCCCTGACAGATGGCCATTCAGCCACTGTTTAAAAGCTTCCAAAGAAGGAGCCTCCACCACACTCCGGGGCAGAGAGTTCCACTGCTGAACGGCTCTCACAGTCAGGAAGTTCTTCCTCGGGTTCAGATGGAATCTCCTTTCTTTTAGTTTGAAGCCATTGTTTCGCATCCTAGTCGAACAGGAGTCTCCCAGCTCCACCATCTGGGTCCGCCCCATCCCAGAGAGACGGCCCAGAAGGATACCATGGTTGATGGTATCAAAAGCCGCTGAGAGGTCCAGAAGAACCAAAGGTGTAACCTACTGCACCACCGAGGGCTCTCAACCTTTTCCTAGAAAAGGTAGATATGTGTTTCTCAATGATACAAGTTGGAACCCATCAATGCTGTGTAAACCCTTTCTGCTGCAAACAGTAAGAAGAGATTTTTCCAAGCCTCAGTTCAGGGGAGAAAATTGTACATTTGCCCCTAGTGCAGCCAGTGGCTTTCCATGGCCTACTTACTAAAAAGTTTTTGGATGCACCTTCATCACAATTGCAAAACCTGCTTCAGTGAACAACTTCTGCCACCCGAGTGTCTGTCCTTTTCCCATCCTGTTTACCTTTAAAGCCTTTTAAAGAAATGACTATGTCATTTCTGAACATTCAAAAAATCTCGATGATACAGTTCCCTACTTGACATTTCCTGCTCTCCTCCCTGCGCCAACACACACAGATGTTCCATTTTCGCAGACACCTGCAAGTTGAAAGTTAATGTTTTTATGTAACAAAAAGCAAAGAGTTGTTCTCGCTATGAAAAATGGCACCAGTTTCTCCAGGGAAAAGATGACATTTTCTCCCCAGGAAACGAGCACATATTCTCCCCCCTCTGCTAGTGAAGCCTTTGCTGTGAGAGGCTTTTTGCCAGACGATGTTCCAGAGAGCACATTATCCTTGCAAAAAAATAATAATTCTCAAATGGCAAAACTTTGTTCCACATCTATTTCTGGAAGGCACTGCTTCCAAGGGGAGGCGAATCTTCGTCATGGAGCATGAATATGTCTTTGAAATCACAGATGAACTTTCTAATAAATATATGAATGGAGGAGAATTCACATGTTATGCTTTTTGCTGTGCTTGCTGGTATCCTCTGAGGTACTTGGACTTTGAACAAGACAAGATATATATTTTCCAGTGAAAATCTCCCTGTGTCATCAAGCGCAGTAAGACCTATAATGAGGTTGTCATTTTTAACCATGAGACAATGCTTATATCACTTGATTCAGTTTTCAGCAATGGAAATTTTTGCATGAGTATCAGTGTTTCTCAAGCTATTTGATGTGGCAGGGGAGCTATTTCTTTACCCGGTTCACTAGAGGTGGATCTACACTGTAGAACTAATGCAATTTGACACCACTTGAATTGCCATGGTCCAATGCTGTGGAATCATGGGAGTTGTCATTTGATGAAGTAGCACTATTTTCCAGAGAAGGTTAAAAGTTTTGTAAAATTACAACTCGATGATTCCATAGTACTGAGTCATGGGACTTAGTGTTGTCAAACTGCATTAAGTCTATAGTGTAGATACACACAAGGAGATGATGCTATACTTGTGCTATATTGTATTATTATCATATTAACATAGTTTCCTGGAAACTCACTTTTGATCAGCAATCTTGTGGACTGGCACCAGTCTGTGGATCACCTCTGTGAGTCATACCGATCTACATTTCTAAATTATGGAGCTTACGCTGGGTTTAAGGTCTGTTCCCTTCTGTTCCTGTAGATTGTCCTCTTCTGTCTCTTCTCAATCCCATCTCCTCTTTCTTTCTAGGATGTACCTAGATGGGAACAAACCAAGGCATCTTTCTGTCTCTAAACAGAGTTCTTATAATAACATTTCTTCTATTCTGAGTGCTAAATAAAGTATCCTATTCCCACATGTATCTTTATTCTTGACTTTCACAGCAGAAGAAATTGTGTGGAACATTGATTGGTTTCTCCTCATGTCATTAATGTATTAATAATAGTAGTAGTAGTAGTAGTAGTAGTAGTAGTAGCAGTAATAGGTAAAGGTAAAGGTTTTCCCCTGGCATAAAGTCCAGTCATGTCCAACTCTAGGGTGTGGTGCTTATCTCAATTTCTAAGCCGAAGAGCCAGCGTTGTCCGTAGACACCTCCAAGGTCATGTGGCTGGCATGACTGCATGGAGCGCCGTTCCCTTCCCGCCAGAGCAATACCTATTGATCTACTCATATTTGCATGTTTTTGAACTGCTAGGTTGGCAGAAGCTGGGGCTGACAGCGGAAGCTCACGCCGCTCCCCGGATTCGAACCTGCGACCTTTCAGTCAACAGCAGCTCAGCGCTTTAACCCACTGTGCCACTGGGGGCTCCAATAATAATAATAATAATAACACTTTATTTATAACCCACCCTCTCTCCCCGAAGGGACTCAAGGTGGTTTCCAAAGAATAACAGAGATAGCAAAAATTCAATGCCTAAAGCAGACAAACAGCAATCAAGAAATAAACATGAAATAAAATGAACTCAATATAACTTATAAAATTAACCAAAAACTAAACCAAGAGTTAAACTAAATAAACATAATATAATGCAAGGAGTCATACTAATTAAGACCCAATACATTAAAAATATAAAATAGTAAATCACATCAGCAGGCTAAGGTAGGTATCCGATATCATGGCGAGGATGCATGTACTAATCCTCCTCTTCTCCATAGGCTAGTTTGTATAGGTAGGTTTTTTTAAAGGAGAGGAGTGAGGGGGCCATTTTTACTTCTTTAGGGAGGGAGTTCCAGAGGCGGGGAGCAACCACGGAGAAGGCTCCCCCTCTCGTTCCCACCAACTGCAAACCTCTGTCTTCAAGGGGAATGTGACCCCGTCTAGCACAGGCTGCAATCCCACACTCCGATCCTGATTATATTATGGAATAAACTGTCTCCATGGAAAGGAAGTGACCATATCTCATCCTAACAAATGCGGAGGACCTGATTGATGCGGTCGAAGTGGTAGGATCCTTAGGGGCAAGTGACCATGTGCTCCTGCAATTTGAGATACAAAGGAAGGCCGAAACTAAGACAAGTCAAACCCGCATTTTGGACTTTAGGAGAGCTGATTTCCAAAAAATGAAGGAAATGCTGAGCAGCATTCCGTGGACACAGATACTAAAAGACAAGGGAGTTACGGATGGATGGGAATTTCTCAAGAGTGAAATACTCAAGGCGCAATTGCAAACCGTGCCAACAAAGAGAAAAAATAGGACAAGTGCAAAGAAGCCAGAATGGATGTCCAAAGAACTTCTAACTGTGCTAAGACACAAAAGAGACATGCACAAGAAGTGGAAAAAGGGAGAAATCACCAAAGAAGAATTCAAACAAATAGCCAACACCTGTAGGGAAAAGGTCCGCAAGGCTAAAGCACAAAACGAGCTCAGGCTTGCCAGGGACATTAAAAACAATAAAAAGGGCTTCTATTCTTATGTCAGTAGAAAAAGGAAAAACAAGGAGGCGATAGGACCTCTTCGCGGAGAAGATGGGGCAATGCTGACAGGGGATAGGGAAAAGGCAGAACTACTTAATGCCTTCTTTGCCTCGGTCTTCTCACAAAAAGAAGGTCATCTTCAACCTCAGCAAGATGGAGTGGATGAGGGATTGGAGGACATCCAACCCCAAATTGGGAAAGAAGTCGTCCAGGAATACCTGGCCGCTCTTAATGAGTTCAAGTCCCCAGGGCCAGATCAACTACACCCCAGAGTGTTGAAGGAACTAGCGGAAGTCATTTCGGAACCATTGGCAACCATCTTTGAGAGTTCTTGGAGAACGGGAGAAGTTCCAGCAGATTGGAGGAGGGCCAATGTGGTCCCAATCTTCAAGAAGGGAAAAAAGGACGACCCAAACAACTACCGTCCGGTCAGCCTCACGTCGATACCGGGCAAGATTCTGGAAAAGATTGTTAAGGAAGCGGTCTGCAAACACTTAGAAACAAATGCAGTCATCGCTAATAGTCAACATGGATTTATCAAAAACAAGTCATGCCAGACTAATCTGATCTCTTTCTTCGATAGAGCTACAAGCTGGGTAGATGCGGGGAATGCCGTGGATGTAGCGTACCTGGATTTCAGTAAGGCCTTCGACAAGGTCCCCCATGACCTTCTGGCAAGGAAACTAGTCCAATGTGGGTTAGGCAAAACTACGGTGAGGTGGATCTGTAATTGGTTAAGTGGACGAACACAGAGAGTGCTCACTAATGCTTCCTCTTCATCTTGGAAAGAAGTGACGAGCGGAGTGCCGCAGGGTTCCGTCCTGGGCCCGGTCCTGTTCAACATCTTTATTAATGACTTAGATGAAGGGCTAGAAGGCATGATCATCAAGTTTGCAGACGACACCAAATTGGGAGGGATAGCCAATAGTCCAGAGGACAGGAGCAGAATTCAAAACGATCTTGACAGATGAGAGAGATGGGCCAAAACTAACAAAATGAAGTTCAACAGTGACAAATGCAAGATACTCCACTTTGGCAGAAAAAATGAAATGCAAAGATACAGAATGGGAGACGCCTGGCTCGAGAGCAGTACGTGTGAAAAAGATCTTGGAGTCCTCGTGGACAACAAGTTAAACATGAGCCAACAATGTGATGTGGCGGCAAAAAAAGCCAATGGGATTTTGGCCTGCATCAATAGGAGCATAGTGTCTAGATCTAAGGAAGTAATGCTACCCCTCTATTCTGCTTTGGTTAGACCACATCTGGAATATTGTGTCCAATTCTGGGCACCACAATTCAAGAGAGATATTGACAAGCTGGAATGTGTCCAGAGGAGGGCAACTAAAATGATCAAGGGTCTGGAGAACAAGCCCTATGAGGAACGGCTTAGGGAACTGGGCATGTTTAGCCTGAAGAAGAGAAGGTTGAGAGGAGACATGATAGCCATGTATAAATATGTGAGAGGAAGCCACAGGGAGGAGGGAGCAAGCTTGTTTTCTGCTTCCTTGGAGACTAGGGCGCGGAACAATGGCTTCAAACTACAAGAGAGGAGATTCCATCTGAACATTAGGAAGAACTTCCTGACTGTGAGAGCCGTTCAGCAGTGGAACTCTCTGCCCCGGAGTGTGGTGGAGGCTCCTTCTTTGGAAGCTTTTAAACAGAGGCTGGATGGCCATCTGTCAGGGGTGATTTGAATGCAATATTCCTGCTTCTTGGCAGGGGGTTGGACTGGATGGCCCATGAGGTCTCTTCCAACTCTTTGATTCTATGATTCTATATCTCAATGATGGAATGCATAGAGGATCCTAATTTAAATCCCCAACCAAAAGATCAAGGACTAGTGTTTAGGAAGGAGTTCCATAGCCAGACAAGAGCGCAGGGTTCTCGTCTGTTTTCCATAGATCTCCAAAGTTCCATTTTTCTGGGGAGTTTTCTTCAGATTCTCACAGGGGTACATGCCCCCCCCCCCCAAATTAAGAACAGTTGGCTAGACAGCTCTAGATGGAACTTCACCTGATATAAGGCAGCCCCCAATGAGTCAGAGATAATAAAGTCACCCCTACATTTCCATGGATTCTGCACCCACAGGTTCAATCATCCATGGCTTGAAAGTATTTTTAATGCCAGAATTGACCTCTCTCCCTGATCATTTGCTGCCTTACACAAGGCCTTGCCCGGCTCTTCACACACTACAGCCCACTCCATACATATAGAGTGACTCTCTGGAAATTGCATTATCCAACTGTGGAGCCTCTCCCTGACTTTGAAAGATGGTCTTCACCACTAAAATGCATAGAAATCCTATGTGTAGAGAACACTGTACCTCCAATTTCCTAAGCTATGATGATTCCTCTGCTTTCAAAATAATTTTGCATGGAGGAAACTTGCTATTCGGTGACACTCTTTATCTTTAATGGTACTTTTCTGGTCGTTCTGTCTGGCAGATTTATGCTGGGGCTCCCAAATAATATTTAAGCTTGGTGCTAGAATGTATGGCTTACTTGATTTTTTAAAAAAAATTTGCATAAGAAGGTATGGAGTGAACAAAAGTGATCAATAAGTGCCATATGAAGAAGATTCCCACACCCAATGGCGTCACATAGTGAAAGCTCTGGAATATTTCATGTGAGGGACAGAAACTGGTGTCGTAATGTCTGTCACCTTGTTGTCTTTTTTCATGTGGTTACTGTGGGAGGCTAGTTCAGGAAAAAAAACTTTCCCTGCTCTTGCCTTCCTTATTACCTCTTCTTCTACCATTGGTTCATATATTTACCCTCCTGTCTTTTCTGTTTAAACTGCAAAGCTTCTCAGCTTCCTTGGAGTAATCTTCCCCAAGTTAGCACTCTCCAAATATGTTAGATTGCAACTCTCGCCCTGCTTGCTGGGGATGGAGGGAATGAGAGAACTAAGCCTATTCTGCCTGCTATCTTGCTGAATCGGCTTCATGGGTTTTATCATCTTTAAAGCTCTGATGTAGTTTCAGCCTGATGGATATTATAGTACAGTAGAGTCTCACTTCTGAGAGTGCTTTGGACTGCGAGAAGATCCAACCAGTCCATCCTCCAGGAAATAAAGCCCGACTGCTCACTGGAGGGAAGGATACTAGAGACAAAGTTGAAGTACTTTGGCCACATCATGAGGAGACAGCAAAGCCTACAGAAGACAATTATGCTGGGGAAAGTGGAAGGCAAAAGGAAGAGGGGCCGACCAAGGGCAAGATGGATGGATAGCATCCTTGAAGTGACTGGACTGACCTTGAAGGAGCTGGGGGTGGTGACGGCCGACAGGGAGCTCTGGCGGGGGCTAGTCCATGAGGTCACTAAGAGTCGGAGATGACTGAATGAATGAACAACAACAAGAGTCTCACTTATCCAACTTATTTGCTCATCCAATGTTCTGTATTATCTAACACAGTCTGCCTCCTGCCTGGATCCAGACCTGTTTCAATACATTGTGATGTTTTGGTGCTAAATTCATAAATACAGTAAATACTATATAATGTCAGTGTATATTGAACTGCTTTTTCTGTCAATTTGTTGTAAAACATGGTGCTTTGGTGCTTAATCATAACGTAATTTGACGTTCTATAGGCTTTTCCTTAATCCCTCCTTATTATCCAACATTTTTGCTTATCCAGAGTCCTGCCAGTCCGTTTATGTTGGATAAGCGAGACTACTGTACTTGAAACCATGCTTTAGGCATGAATCCCTTATTGTCTGAGGTGGTTCATTCATTTAAAACCGCTTTGAGTTCCCCCAGGGGTGAGAAAGGCAGTATATACTGTATATACTCGAGTATAAGCCTAGTTTTTCAGCCCCTTTTTTAGGCTGAAAAAGCTCCCCTCGGCTTATACTCGAGTCAAGGTTATTTATTATTTTAGTATATTAGTATTATTTTTATTTCATGTATTATTTTACTCTATTTATTATTATTACATTTACAGTATTTTACCCTATTATTATTATTATTACATTTATTATTTTACATTAATTATGATTATTATTACCTTTATTATTTTACTTTATTATTATAGCATTTATTATTTTACTCTATTATTACATTTATTATTCTACTCTATTATTACTGTTATTATTGCATTTCCACTATTTTACTTTATTATTATTATTATTATTATTATATTTATTATTTTACTCTCTTTATTATTGTTGGAAGGATACGTAAGTACATTTACATTGAAGATATGTAATGATTTAATCAGAGTTGGGCAGTCTTATCTCAAATTACAGTTTTATGTAAATATTAAAAAACATTTCACCTCCTGATGCCTCAATTAATGTAATTTTATTGGTATCTATTTTTATTTTGAAATTTACCTGTAGTGGCTACATTTCCCACCCTCGGCTTATACTTGAGTCAATATGTTTTCCCAGTTTTTTGTAGTAAAATTAGATGCCTCGGTTTATATTCGGGTCGGCTTATAGTCGCGTATATAGGGTAAATAATGTAAATAAATAATTAATAAATAATAATAAATAATAAATAAATTCTATACTGGAGAATTAATGTGTTTTGACATTGCTTTCCCTGCTAAGGCTCCATGCTACAGAAAAAGTATGGCTGTTATTTTATAAGGTTACAGCCATCTATGCCCAAAACTGTGAGTGCCTCATCAAGCTGCAACTCTCAGGATGTGACGGCGCGAGTGGCACCACCTATGTATAGAACCGTTAGTTGCAAGATTTAAACTGTTGTATCATGCTTAATCTTGCCCCTTTTACGCTGCTTATGTATAGTTGTATGGATTGGTTACTTATAGCTGTCAATCAGTATTGTTTGGCTCCACCTCTTCCTGCAGGAGGGGAGTGCTTCCTTTCTTTTCATTCTGCCATCAGAGTTCCTACCATATGGATGTGAGTAAGAGACTTGACTCTAAAAGACCCTGATTTAAGTTACCTCTTAGTACCAGTTCTGAGGTTTTTTACCTTGAGACTTGTGCTTCATGTTCAGACCAACCTGAATGATGTTGAAAGTCTCAAGCACCTTCAAACTGGTTCTTTTGGCACCAAAGGAAGATCCTGAGTCTTCAAAACATAGGCAATCTGAAATAGGGTTGTGGTTTGCTCCGGCATTCACAGCCATTGAGTAAAGAGGAAACTTGGTGAGGCTTCTCAGCTTCAAACACCTTGGACCCAGGACTAATTGAGACTGTAACGTATATTTTCCTTCATCCCTCTGAAGTTTCCAGCTCATTGCTTTAAAAAAAATAACTCTTTGAGATCAATAAAACTTATTTTGAGTTATTTACAGCGTTTTGGGTTTTTGAGAGTTCCAGTTTCCTATAGGAGGGCAAGAAGCAATCCCTTGGGGGAAAGATGCCACATCCAGAAAGATGCCACATTAAGAAAAATAGCCCCCAAGCGCGACGGCACACAGGATTCCCATAGTATTGAACCATGGCAGTTAAAGTAGCATCAAACTGCATTCATTCTACAATGTAGAGACAGCCTAAGTCTGGAAAATCAGTCATGTACTTATATGGAATGTATTTTAGAGAGAAAACAAGCTACATTCTGGAATTTAACTACAACTCACTGAGAATATGCACTCTATAGAAACTTAGCAGAAAACCAGCAAGGATAGGTGGGTGAGAAAAGGAGGCATCTGCTTTGCCATGTTCTTATTCTGCTTTATAAAGAAAAGCAATTGTTGAGAAGATCAGGTTTGCAAAGACTTCATCATACAGAGCTGGGGGAAATGGGAGAAATCGTCTTCTTTGCATGGCGTTTCATGGGTTTCCATCTTTAAAGAAGGCACGATTGCCTGCTCCGGCTTCTGATGTCTGTTGAATTTGTGTCCTGGAAGCAATAGCTGGCTATATTGGTGGAAGCCCTCTTAGGACTGTATCACATGAGAATGATAAAGAATAATTACAGCAAGACAAAAGCTCTTTGAGGTGCAGCTGACCACATAACCTTATGTCTCCTGTAGTCACATTGCTCTTTAATCATGGTTGGATCCTATGCCCGTTTAATCATGGGTTAAACCCTTGTGCCAGAAAGACTAGTCAACAGACAGGTTGGCAGTTCGAATCTGGGGAGTAGGGTGAGCTCCCATCTGTTGAGCTCTAGTTTTTCGTGCGGGGACATGAGAGAAGCCTCCCACAAGGAGGGTAAAACATCAATCATCTGGGCATCCCCTGGGCAACGTCCTTGCAGATGGCCAATTCTCTCACACCAGAAGCGACTTGCAGTTTCTCAAGTCGCTTTTGACACGAAAAAAATGGTTGGATCACCTTTTTTAATTGATAGGAAAATCCTATCAATGAATACAGCATCACTCTTCCATGTGTGATAATATATATCCTTCTTCTGCAGTTTTGGTATTGTAAAGCGGAGGAAGGTCAAGAACAAAAATAACATTGAAAGTGTGCCACTACTTAGTTGAAGCAAAGTAGGTGGGGAAAAGAAAAGAGAATAAAAATATTATGCTTGTGCTGGCTAAGGCAAACACGGGTAGGAAGCTAGTCTGTGTGAAAGACTAATTGCTAGAATTTGCATCAACAAAGTGCTAGCATTGTGCAATTGCGGTGAGGTGTGAAAGCGATTGTTCCAGTAACAGTGTCTCTTTGTTTGCTTAAAGAATGTAATTGTGACCAGGCAACAGATTGATGTGATAGCAGTTGGCAGACCTGGGATAAAACAAACAGCCAACTAAAGATAAATTGTATTCTGGAAAAGACTGGGTTAATTTAAATTGACCTGTGAAGGAGGAGTGAAAAGTCTTTGATAATTCCACGAGTCCCCAGAATATACTTTAGGATGAAGAAAATGTTCTGTGGCTCTCCAAAATAAAATTGGTTTGTGTATTTCTTTATTTACTGCATTTATATCCTGTCCTTCTCAATTCCGCAGGGGACTCAGGGTGGCTTACGAAAGAAAAAAAGGCACAATTCAATGCCACTTTTATATGCATAAGATAAAACAAAACATATACATTAAAATCAATAGTTAAAACACCTAATGTTAAAAACAGTTACATTAAAACCACACAGTCCAAAGGCA
The DNA here is from genome assembly GCF_037176765.1 of Anolis sagrei. NCBI lineage: Eukaryota > Metazoa > Chordata > Lepidosauria > Squamata > Anolidae > Anolis > Anolis sagrei. The sequence continues at coordinate 26,503,008 of NC_090021.1, read as the reverse complement.
TATTCCATAGTCACTTATTATGCAGATCACTCATTGCATTACAGATTACTGTCCCAAGGTTTGATCCCACAACCATGTCTTCACTTGATTTCTGAAGGACAGGAAGGAGGGAGCTGACCTAATTTCACTGGGGAGGGAGTTCCATGGCCAAGGGGCCACCACAGAGAAGGCCCTGTCTCTTATCCCCTGTCTCTTATCCCCAACTGGAGATGGGACTGAGAGCAGGGTCTCCTCAGAAGATCTTAACCTCCAAGATGGTTATATAGAGGGAGATGCTTTCGGACAGGTAAACTGGGCCGGAACCATTTAGGGCTTTATAGGCTAAAGCCAGCACTTTGCATTGTGATCGGTAGCAGACTGGCAGCCAGTGGAGCTGGAATAGTGGGTTCTTATGCTTCCTGCACCCCACTGCAGTGAGAAGTCTGGCTGCCACTCGTTGGACTATTTGAAGCTTCAGAAACACAATCCAGGACTTTCAGGGAGTATTATATTTACCTGGAGAGGCTCAAGGAAAGTTCTTTTTGTCAGCATGTCATGTTCTTCTAGTATGAAAGTTGCTTATAGTTTAAACTGGAAGATTTCAAAAATGCATGAGTTAAAACTATAAGGAGGTGTAGAATTGGTAGAGTGTCACTTTTGGAGTTTCATGTGCAGATAGGAAAAGGAGCTCTGTGTTTAAAATGTGCTTCATGCAGTGTGCTGAGATGTGAATGGAAATGACTGAGAATGAAGATGGAGAATGGAATGTATATTTTTGTAAATGAAAGATAAAGTGCCACTTTCAATGAAAGCTGAATTAAGGCATCCGGTGTTTATACCACTTCCTGCCTTCAAGTAGAACTTGGAAGGCCGAAGCAGCTGAGATAAGAAAAGTGATTTATCTCAATTTTCTTGACACTTTTGCTGCCCTCTTCTTGCCCATCTGCTCTGGGATTTGCTAGTCTTTTGTGTCCCCATATTTTATGCTTTTTATGAGGAAAAATAATTCCCAGTTGGGAAACAATAAACCATGATCATTAAACATAATATGCAGACATAGGAGAAATGTGGTGATAATCATCTATGAAAGAAACCTTGGAGTTTGGTGTGCCCTCCCTCCCTGTTCTGTCGTGCACTGGGCCTGTAACAGCTGTCTTTTCTATAGGACGTATACTTTAAGCCCAGCGGGAAGCCAGGGGGCCTCAAAGAGAGGTTCTCAGGGATTTTTCTGAAGTGATGGTCTTTAGAGTCTTTAATGATACAACAAAGTCTTTATTGTGGAACAAATAACAAATCTTCAATGGTTCAAACAACACTTCAAGGCTTTCTTAGTCTAGTCCTCAATGGACTGGTTAACTTTGATTAACTGTACTTTCTCTGTAGAAAAAAAACCCTTTTTAACCTCTCCTAGGCTGTCTATTATCTATGCCTCATCGGTGTGAGTCCTACTACCGATTCCAAATGTGTCTGGGTATTGAGTAGACCTACCAGCCGAGGCTTGAGGATATTTCGGCTGGAGTTCCGTGGATCTGTAATGCTGTTCTCCCTTTGAGAATTCTTAGAAAACTTCAGGGCTATTCCCTCTGATGCTGTGAGGCTGTGAGGCTGAGAGGCTGTGAGCTCTCAGCCAGAGCTTTTGGGACCTTTCTCCTGGAATTTCTGTTTCTGTATCCCTGGATGTTATTGAGAAAGGAAGCTTTTCTATGGGACGAGCTGGTCTACGTCCTATAGCTTAGTTATCTTGTGTGAGACTGCCCAAAAAATGACTCCTTTCCCTCCCAGAGCCCAGAACAAGGGGCGAAACCAAAGCTTAATTATGATGGACAGGAGGCCTGCCCTATGACTGCAAAACAGATAACAGAAAGAAAATAAAGATAGAGCTCCTGGTACAGCCGTACCAGCAAACTCCCCTTTCTTCCTCTCTTAATCACCAGCTGATGACAGACTGAGTTCCCTCCTTTGTCAGTTGCCCTCCTTGAACTCTCAAGTTTTTTCTCTTACCCAACTCTCAGACTCAGGAGATCTAGCAACCATAATGTGTTCTCTGGGAAAGTCATACCAAAAACACCATCAAACCAATAGGTACCCATGACTTTTCCCATTGCACTTCTCCAGCAACATCACCGAAAGATGAAAGAGAAAATCTACAGGATTTGCATCCTGTCCTATTTTTTAAAAAAATGGTTATCTACTGTTCTTTCCATCATAGACAAGAAAAAAATTGTGAATTTTGGAAGGTTCCCCAAAAGCAAATTTGAATGCCATCCTTTTCCATGTTTTTGTGCCAAATTCAGTAGGTGCCGTTTGGTTCCAGTGTCATGGATGTGTTCCTATATGTACTGTGGAAATGGGAAACCGTGGATAATAGTCGACCTCATTGAAGTGAATGACTTCCACCATAAGTTAACATAAAACTGTTTGGAGGATCTAAAAACATTTGTAGAAAGGATTTTTAAAGTGGGTTGTTGTGTGTTTTCCAAGCTGTATGGCCATGTTCCAGAAGCATTCTCTCCTTACATTTCGCCTGCATCTATGGTAGGCATCCTCAGACGTTGTGAGGTCACAACCTCTCCGGATGCCTGCCATAGATGCAAATGAAATGTCAGGAGAGAATGCTTCTGGAACATGGCCATACAGTCCAGAAAACACACAACAACCCAGTGATTCTGGCCATGAAAAACTTCAACAATACATATTTTTTAAAGGATGTGGTTATTGGGATCATTCTGAACATCTGTTTCCAGAAGGGAGAGAATTAAGTTGTACCATCCTGCCACAAAGGTGTTAAAGCTGAGGTTACTCTCAGAAAAAAGAAATGCCAATGGCAAATGCAATTTCATCACTAGTGTAGGTGAATATACAGGAATCCCAAAGCATCCAAAGTCCCATTAAAATCAGCTTCAGTTTCTCCAGAGTTCAAAATTGCATGGGGCAGTCTAAAGCTGTGGTGTAACTACCAAGAAGGCACTCTTATGAACCATCTCATATCCAATGACCAGATGATCCAAAGAAGAGCTTCTGAGGAAGAAGTACAACATGAATCTTATGGTGTGCCTGTAAAAAATAGAAGGCAAATCCCAGATCCTCCAGGCCTGCATCATAGGTTGCATGTAATTCTGTGCTTAATTTTCCCTCAAACTGCATTTTTAAAGCCAAAATCATATTAGACAGGCTGCATGTGGGGAAGAGGAAATTAACCAGTAAGTTTTCCATTCTGAATCTGTTTCCTCAAAAGGGTTGTTGTTGGGGTTTTTTGTCATATCTTTCTTTCTATAGGTGAAGAAACATTTAGAATAAGGGTAGAAAATTGCATTGAATTGCTATCACAAAGAAGGTAACCACCAAACAGCTTCTTGGTACCCCACTTTCTTCCCTCTGGTTCATTACATCCAGGGCTTAGGCAGGTCTGTTGCTGTTTTTCTATTGCTGTTGTGTGTCTTCAAGTTGTTTAGAGTCACCACAATCATGAGGTTTTCTAGGGCTAAAAGTGTATGACTCACTCAAGGTTGCCACTGGACTTCCATGGCCGAATGAGGGAATCGAACCCTGGTGTTCAGAGTCATAATCCAACACTCAAACCGCTACACCGCACTGACTCACATTTTTCCAAATATGAAGAGGGGGGAAAAATAAAAACACATCATTCCATGGATTGAAAGTACATGAACTTTCAATCCATGGTCCCTAGTCAAAGTGATCCCTGGTCAAGTGTGTGGATTAATATAAAATCATGCATAGTTCAGGTTTAATCAGTCCACACACTGTCTTGCCAGTGAAAATCAAAGATACTTTAAATCAATGGTTCCTAACCTGTGGTTTGTGGATCACCAGTGGTCCACAGCTTCACCATTACTACACCATTGCAATGAGAGCAACTGGTCTTGCAAAACCCTCTTATAGTGCCGAGGCTTATTAAATATGATTTTCTGTGAGCAAGCAGATGGAGACTACTGAATGGCATATGTTCTGTATCAGAAACTAGACCTGATGTGGTCTACCCAATGTAATTTTCTGAATCAGCACCCCAAATAACCAAACTGAATCTAAAGTTGACCCTTTTGGTACTAATGTTGGAAAGTGGTTCCTACTTAAAATGGTCCCTAGTCAAAGTGCTCCCTGGTCAAGTGGTCCCTGGTGAAGTAGGTGGCGTAATGTAAAATCACACGTAATTCACATTTAATCAGTTCACACACTATCTTGACAGAGAAAGAAAATATGCCACACAGATGATCAATAAAGAACAAGTAGTTTACTCTTCGTAACACAGAACAACATATTTACAATCATGTGAACAGTTGCATTAACTCGTATAATGTCCTTTTAGAGAGATTTAAAATGGTATTTCAATGTCCATGTGGAAAATCTCCTTCCAGCAGCTCATGAGGCAAGAACACACTCCAAACTAAAACTGTCTCTCTGTCTCTCTGCAAGCACCTGCATAGCTCAAGCCTGAAAATGTCACAGTATCCAAAACTCCCAGGTTCAGCAATCTCTCCAGGTGTGGCCCAACCAATCAGCTTTGTGCTTCTTATTTTATAGTTGACACACACAGTAACTGATTTCTTACATGCCCCAACAAAGTGGTCCCTGGTCCAAAAAAGGGCTGGGAACCACTGCTTTAAATCAAAGAATTTGAAATATAGACATAAATCAATGCAATTTCTACGCATTCAACATTGGCTAGACATATGGCAGCCACCATATTTGGATCACAGCCTAATTGCAGAGTCTTCTCTCCCCCGCTTTGCCAGCATTCCTTTGAAATCGAATGATTGACATAATAATATAGAGAAACATTAATCCCATGGCATGTCCTGCCTGACAAAAAATCTGCAGCTCATTTCTTCAGCTTGCTGTCATATGTAAACACTCACATATGCAAACAATGCCTATATTCATAAGGAAACACGTTGCCCAAGTAATTAATCTGTGAGTGTAAAGTCTCTCTCAGTACCTCAGCCAGCTTGTGTTATTCCAGGCGTTCTCATGAAGCCAATTACCTGCTGGAAAAGTTTTCTCACTCCGTGGCACCTCTCCAAGTTTAACAAGGATGACAGGGCAACGTCTTAGACCACGGAAGAAGCATGCTCCTTCACAATGGCTCTTGATGGGTGAGAAATGTGTTTGGTCTACATTTTTATGTGGATTTGCCAAACTTATGCTTCCCAAATTTCACATAAATGAGAACATGGATTAAAGGTGATAGTCACACTTTTTTGAAAGTTCTCATAAAACACATAGAATTTAAAATTGGCTTTTTTTTTTTTAAGAAAGCTAAGATGTACATGGAAAAGTTAAAATGTGCACAATTTAGGAAGGTAAGTTGTACACGATGGCAGCCATTTATAGTATTCAAACATTTTAAAGAATTTAGTATTTTTGGATATGGGAGAGCAAAGCGTTACTTTTCAAAAAACAGTAGACATAATGTCCATTGTATAGTTTGGAATTATAAAAGTAACCAATTACTTTGAAAAGTAATTTCCCAAGATTTAAGAAGACACTAGAAAGGGTAGTTTAGCTCTAGTTTTCCTCCATAGGCTGGGACAAGACAGCAAGCAAAGCCTTTTATTGAGCTACAAGCCCTAATGATCAGCCCCCAAAGCAGGTTGCAAGAAATGCTGTTCTTTACATATAATTTTATTGCTTTTGAATTGATAACCATGCCGAAGTGGCTAAGAGGCTATCATTCCTTACCTGTGGGCTTGAACATGAAGTTCCAGCCTGTTAACACTACTGAACCATGGTCAGCTGTCAGAGATGGGCCAGGAAGTGTGATCCAAGGACAGCAGAACAAATAAAGGTCAGAGCCAAAAAGGACTTTTCACTCAGCCAACATCACAGCAGAAAGAGGATGCTTTTTATACCTTTACCGAGTTGAAGTGGGTCAAAATACCGGGATACAATAATGATGGTGTCATTTGGCATTCCTGGGGCTGCTCTGAGTTTAGTTGCAGTCTTCCAAGTAGCTGGCAAAGAGGTGGAAGAGAAATTGATGCATTTCCCCAGAAATCTGCAAAGATCAGAATTTTTCTATATTTTTGGACACTTCTTTGTCTTTGGTGAGTGAACATATATTCCATATTTTGTCTGTTCCAACTACAGTTCCGTCCTCATGATGCACTTCCCCCCCCCCCCCCCCACTCTTAATGAAGGTCTAACCCCATTGTTCGTTCCTTTTGAGCTCCTCCCTCAGAAACACATTCTCCCTCTACTTATCTCATCCAGGGTTTTATCAGTTTTATCCTAGTGCATTTGGCCTGCCCACTGTGTTCTATTTCTCTATCATGTTATTTAACTGTTTATTTTATTTTGTTATTTCATGTATTTATTTTGATGGTATTTTCTGCTTCTTTGTATTTTATTTTGCTGTACTATAATTTTGGGCTTGGCCTCATGCTGGCCACCCCGAGTCCCCTTTGGGAAGATGGTGGCAGGGTACAAATAAAAATTATTATTATTATTATTATTATTATTATTATTATTATTATTATTCCAGAGTTTGTCTATAGCGATTGTCAAAAACATAGCATTCCACCACTCATCCAGGAAAGCCCAATAGTCAAGCTGTCCAAAGTAGGGTTGTGCACAAAACCGTTTTCCTTCATTTCATCTTTTCTTTTGTTCCTTTCGTTACCTTCGGGAGCATGTAATGGGAAGGCTCAACATGAAAGCAAGCGAGAGGCAATCCTGGCTCCTTGCCTGCTTTTCGTGAGCATGTGGCGCCCCATGCCTCCTTGCCTTGGAAAAAGTTCTTGTGTGGCATGCAGGCCCAGAAAGCGTGTGTGCCTGCCTGCAGCCAAGCACATCCTCTAAAGCAGGGGTCCTCAAACCTTTTGAACAGAGGGCCAGGTCACAGTACCTCAAACTGTTGGAGGGCCGGATTATAATTCGAAAAAAGCATAAAACTTCAGTGGAGAACACCTTTTCTCCGTGAATTTCCCTTCCTAGGGGTAGATTTCCTCTCACTTCTTGTTGTCTCTCACCTGTTTTTCACTATGAGTCATTTGTAAGGCATGCTGCAAGTCATTTCTGGTCGCTTCTACAAAGACATTGCCCAGGGGATGCCTGGATATGTTGTAATCCTGCGGGGAGACTTCTTTCATACTTGCAGGAACACCTCAGCAAGCAAGAGTCCAAAAGTGGCAGGCTAAAACCCAGCACCTCAATCCATGGCTGATACCAAATGAGAGACTCCCTCCTGGGTACACAGATGACTGAGCAACTTGGAAGGTGCTGAATAGGCTGTGCTCTGGCACCACGAGATGCAGAGCCAACCTTAAGAAATGGGGCTACAAAGTGGAATCCACAACATGTGAGTGTGGAGAAGAGCAAACCACAAACCATCTATTACAGTGCAGTCTGAACCCCGCTACATGCACAATAGAGGACCTTCTTGTAGCAACACTAGAGGCACTCCAAGTGGCCAGATACTGTTCCAAGGACATTTCATAGAATGCCAAGTTTTTAAACTTTGTGTTTTATCAAATACATTGGTTCACTCCTGATACGATAAATAAATAAATATTTGTAGGGCAGATGTTTGTAACCTGGAGTCTGCCTGTAAATACACAAATACATGTTTTGAAATGCTTGAGAGAAAGGGTATCATGTACTTGTGATTAAAAACCAAAGAGGCCACCTTTGCGGTCACATTCATTGAGAGTGCAGAAATGGGCTAAAAACATAAATCTAGCTCTGCTGAGCTTTCATTTCCTGACCTCACAAAATCAAACCAAAATAACCTTGTATTGAGTGAGCTGTGGGTATTTTCTGACCTTAGTAAAAAAAATCATGGTTAGAGTTGTGGTTATAGTTAGTGGTTAGGGATAACACTGGAAATAACTTCTCTTGAGCCTTCTCACCGCAATAGAAGACATTTTGATTTCCCCTGAATGTGGTCAACTACCTGATCCCAAAAGTATATTATTTCTCTTTTGCTTAATTATAGTTTGCACCTCTTTGTCTCAGAACGTCATGATATGTATCCTAAAGGCAAATATAGTGGTTTCTTTTCCATGACAAAGGAGCAAGAGGAAAATATTTTATTGACAAAAGCAAACTGCTATAACTTCTAGAACTTCTTCACTGGCCTTCTTCATTATTAACCTTTGCCTTTCTTGACTTCACTCTGATGTTGATGGACCACACATATCCTAGTTTTCACCTGTGAAAAAGTAGACAGAATGAGAATACCTACTTTACATTTATAGGAGCCCCCGGTGACGCAATGGGTTAAACCCTTGTGCCGGCAGGACTGAAGATCCACAGGTCAGTGGTTTGAATGCAGGGAGAGTGCAGATGAGCTCCCTCTGTCAGCGCTAGCTCCTCATGTGGGGACATGAGAGAAGCCTCCCACAAGGATTGTAAAACATCAAAACATCAAAGCGTCCGCTAGGCAACATCCTTGCTTCTCACATCAGAAGCGACTTGCAGTTTCTCAAGTCGCTCCTGACACACACACACAAAATCCTACATTTTTGCTGATTCTTGTATGGATTCTAAAAGCAATTCTGAACGTTAGGGACTAAAATATCTGTTGGCCTGTGGGAACTAAAGCAGGGCCTTTTTGTTTTGCTAAATTGCATAAATTGAAATTATACTGTTTCAGAAACAGCAACAGTACTGCTTCGTGGCCACTAAATGACTTGTTCTGAATGGGGCTGGAGAATGTGAAATGACTGAGAAAACCTTGCCGAAGGATTGAAACCTTCCTTTCTGGAAATGCAGTTCTTACTGTTTATAAAACTCAGCACTCTATCTCATATCATATAGAAGTATTATTTTTGCACCGATAGTAAAATGGGACATGTACTTCGTTCTATTGCTTGGACAGCTATATATTCAGCAGGATTATGGACCTTGCTCCCAAAATGTGTTGGAGCCTGCAAGCAATCAGTGAGTGTGTGTGTGTGTGTGTGTGTGTCAACTTTAAAATAAGATGCATGAAGCTGATTGGTCAAGCAATGCCCGGGGAGCAGGCTGAACCTGGGACTTTTGGTTACTGTCACATTTTTGTTCAGACTTGAGCTATGTCGGTGCTTAGAGAGAAGCAGAGAGAGAAAAGGGAGAAGCAGAGAGAGACAGCAGTTTGGAATATGCTCTTGCTTCAGGAACTGTTGAAGGGCTTCAGGAACTGTTGAAGGGAAGACTAAGAAAGACCATTTAAATCTCTCATAAAAGGACATTATGTGAGTTGATGCAACGGATCACATTGTAAAGATGTGATTCTGAACTACGAAGAGTAAACTACTTGTTTTTATTGTTCATCTGCATGGCATATTTTCTTTCTCTGGCAAGTCAGTGTGTGGGCTGACGAAACATGAACTACACTTGGTTTACATTAACACCCATAGGAAGAATGAAGACCCCACAACTCTGTTTTACAGACTTTACTGCCCCCTGCCAAAGTGGAAATGCAACTGCAGGTATTCCTCCAGTTGCAAGACCCAGTGTGGTACAGTGGTTTACAGTGTATAGTGGTTTTTATGTTGGAAGACCAGGGTTCAAATCTCTGCTCAGACATGGAAACCTACCGAATGACCTTGGGCTAGTCACAATCTCTCAGCCTCAGATGGAGGCAAGAGCAAAGTACCTCTGAATAAATCTTGGCAAGGAAACCCTATGATGGCCAGGCTATAGCACAGCTGGTAAGTCACCAGCAGCAGCAAGATCTACCAACCGAAACGTTGCCAGTTCGAAGCCCGGGTCAGAGTGAGCACCCAACTGTCAGCCCAGCTCACTGTTTACCTAAGGAGTTCAAAAACAGCGTAGACCTGTAAGTAGAGAAATTAGATACCACTAAAAAAATGGGAGAGATATTTTACAACACCATAAAAGAAAAAAAATCAGAAAATGCTGGTGACCAAATGGAAGGATGAAGTCCGGATGGCTCTTCGTCATAGAGGATGGAACAACAGCACCCTCTGTGGTTGGATTAGAGCACAACCTCAACGGCACTGAAAAGCTGGATGTCGACACAACATACCTCCTTTCTGTCTATTCTGTCCTGTCTGTCCAAACAGCATTGAATGTTTGCTGCATATCATAGAATCATAGAATCATAGAGTTGGAAGAGACTTCATGGGCCATCCAGTCCAACTCCCTGCCAAGAAGCAGGAAAATTGTGTACTGTGATCTGCCCTGAGTCCCCTTGGGGAGATGGGGTGGAATATAAATAAAGCATTATTATTATTATTATTATTATTATTATTATTATTATTATTATTATTATATACTTTAAATGTTCTGTAGCAAATATTATATGTGTTGATAGTGTGAACCACCAAAGAGCCTGGGCTAAAGGTAAATGTGAAACTATTCTCTGACTTCTGAAAGTTGTCCATCTCCGATATTCTTCTTTTGCATTTGGAGCTCAGTATAATTTGTCACAACTATGAACACTGTACGGATCAAACATTAAACTTCCCAATAAATGGAGCCATTTCAATTTCCAAATGTACCTTAAATTATGATATTGTGCAGATGACTACATCGTTGCTTAAAATTGTTCTTGTTTTGCAGGATAAATAAACAAATGGGATTCATATAAACTTTTCTGGAGGTTTTTTTAAATAACAGACATAGAACATGACTATTAAGAGCATTACTGTGTTCTTTAAACTGAAGGCTGAGGAAGGGATTTAAGCCCTGTGTTTATTCGTTCCCATTTCTAGTGATATATTTTATTTTTGGCTGTGTTTCAGCCATTCTGAGAAGCGGCCTTAGACTTTGTATCTTGAAAGGCCTTGGAGAGACAGGCAGTATCTATGCCGCATTTGTTTTATTTGCAAATATACAACGGGAGCAGAGTAAAGGCAAATAGCAAGGGACAAAGCCACAGAGCAGCAATGGATTTTTAAAAGGAGCAACTGGTTGCCCTCAGGCTGTTTCCAACTAATAATTTACAACTCTGCCTATAACTCTTGACTGGTTCAGCTGGGGAAAAGGCACACAGCTTCCTACTGTCAATCTTACCACTTTTTTGGTCCCCAGAACTGTGATATCTGTATATATTACAATCTAAAAGGCAATAAGAGATAACTATGATATAGCAAAAAGTATGGTTGTTCTTATGCCAGAGGTGGACTTTGGGAAGGAGCCCGAATTTTCCAACATCTCCTTGAAGAATATGTTACAAGCAACACTGTACAAGTTATGAACAAGATAGGTTCTGGGGTTATTGTGGTTTCCAGGCTGTATGACCATGTTCTGTAATTACTGCCTTATTAATTATACCAATAACAAAGATATAATAACTACATTACATTGAAGCTGTAACTTGCACTTGGACCACAATGTATTGGTTACTTTCATGGTTACAGAGACATGCGGAACAACGGAAAATGATACTGGATTGTGGTTTGGACGATGAGACGACGCGGAATGGCTTTCGTAGTAATGATGATGTTTTTTGATGATGATGTTTTTTGTTAATGCTGGATTGTGGATTATTTTATATTGTGTCTTGAATTTTGAACCTTGTTCCTTCTATGTTATACACCGCTGTGAGTTGCCCCCGGGCTGAGAACAGTGATATATAAGCAAAGTAAATAAATAAATAAATAAATAATGCCTTTTTTATTATTTATTTATTTACAGCATTTATATTCCGCCCTTCTCGCCCCGCAGGGGACTCAGGGTGAATCACAATGCACATGTACATGTTAAACATTCAATGCCATAGACACAGCATATTTAGACAGAGACACAGAGGCTATTTAACTTTCCAGCTTCATGAGGGTATGCTTTTGAATTCCAGCCACCGGGGGAGCTGTTGCTTCACCATCCACTTGTGACACTGATGGAGTACTTCCCCATTCTTTTGCATGCTGCTGGAGAGTTTTATGGCATCGTAAATTAGTTAAATTAGCCTCCCCACATGGCGGCACCTAAATTTCCTACTTGACAGATGCAACTGTCTTTCAGGCTACAAAGGTCGACAGCAAGCTAAACAAATGGCCGGAAGCTCACTCCAACCCGGGCTGGCTTTGAACTCATGACCTCTCAGTCAGTAGTTATTTTAATGCAACTGACTCCCAGCTGACTCCCATCCAGTTGTGCCACAACCTGGTCCTTCCTTCTTCACTATTTTCTGAATAGTAAAGAAGGAATATCACATGCTTCAAGTCCAGGCTTGTACTGCCTTTTTTGCTGCAGCCAAAGGCCCTCTTGTGAATACTGAGATGACAACAGGATAGACGGAAGGAAAGTGTATGTTGTGCCCTAGGTCAATGGCTTGTAGTACTCAGATATTGATATTGCTTTTAAGTTGGTAGACATTACCTTTGAGAAATAGGAAAATAGAGTAAAAACTTTAATAACTAATGTTGCTGCTTTGGTACTAGAACTTTAACTACTGTCAACATCCCACATTTGCCAGGGTTAAGAGTGCAAACCCTCCATGAAAGTGGAAATACACACACAAAAATGATGATTTATTTACCTGAGACAAGAACTCTCTTGGAATTTCTAGGTCCTCTGATATGACTCATAGTTGACCCTAGAATTTCACTGGAGCTCCTAGAAATTCCATGAGAGGTTTTCTCTTTAGGAAACTCTAGAACCGGTATTTTGGCCTCCAACTCCCAGAAATCCAAGCCAGTTTACCAGCTGTTAATATTTCTGGGAGTTGAAGGCCAAAACATCTGGGGACCCACAGGTTGAGAACCACCGCTCTAGATCCTCCAGCATGGCAATGGTCAACTTCCAATGGAGGTTGGCCATAGAACTGCATCCATAAATGCAATCCACAAATGCCAAACACATAAACGTGGAGGGTTGACTGCAATTACTGTTAAATTTACTTTCCAAGCTGTGTCCCCACACCAAGAGAACAATTCAAAAATACAGTATACACGAGCACAAATAAGCAACAGTCTTCATATTTCAACGTGAGAAGAAAGGAAAGCTTAGAGAAGACAATTATGCTGTGGAAAAAGGAAGGAAAAAGGAAGAGAGGCCGACAAAGGGCAAGATGGATGAATGTTATCCTTGAAGTGACTGTGTGACGGCGCAAGTGGCGCCACCTATGTATAGAACTGTTAGTTGTAAGATTTAAACTGTTGTATCATGCTTAATCCTGCCCCTTTTTACCCTGCTTATTTATAGCTGTATAGATTGGTTGCTTATAGCTGTCAATCAGTACTGTTTGGCTCCACCTCTTCCTACAGGAGGGGAGAGCTTCCCTTTTTCTTCTTCATTCTGCCATCAGAGTTTGTACCAGATGGACGTGAGTAAAAGACTTGATTCTAAAGGACCCTGATTTAAGTTACCTCTTAGCACCAGTTCTGAGGTTTTTTACCCTTGGGACTCATGCTTTATGTCCAGATCGTCCTGGACAATTATTGAGGAGACCCAAGCGCCTTCAAGCTGGTTCTTTTGGCACCAAAGGAAGATCCTGAATCTTCAAAACATAGGCCATCTGAACTGGGGTTGTGGTTTGCTCCGGCATTCACAGCCATTGAGGAAAGAGGAATCTTGGTGAGGCTTCTCAGCTTCAAACCTCTTGGACCCAGGACTAATTGAGACTGTAACGTATGTTTTCCTTCACCCCTCTAAAGTTTTCCAGCTCATTGCTTTAAAGAAATGACTTTGTGATAAATAAAACTTATTTTGAGCTATGTACAGCGTTTTGGATTTTTGGGAGTTCCAGTTTCCTATAGGAGGGCAAGAAGCAATCCCTTGGGGGAAAGGTGCCATGTCCATCCCCCCTTCATTAAGACTAACAGCCCCCAAGCGCGATGGCACAGACTGGATTGACCTTGAAGGAGCTGGGGATGGTGACGACCAACAGGGAGCTCTGGTGTGGACTGGTCCATGAAGTCACAAAGAGTCGGAAACAAATGAACAACAACGAAGTCTTGAGGATGTCTTGGGCCCCATCTAGACTGCCATTATAATGCAGGCTGAACTATTTTATAGATGAGGCCTGAGAAAAACAATTGACCCTGAAACAGAGTTGAGTATTGCTGGAAATGGTCCCCTTTTACAATCTGGAAGTGCATCTGCCAGCAGCCACTCATCATTGTCTCATCACTATTATTTTGCAGCTCGCTCATTCTCTCCGTCTATTTTTTATTCTTCTTTTCCTCCTTGAGTTCTCCAAATTCAAGAATTTGCTGAGCCTTTGGTAATTTTCCATGTGCATTAGCAAACCTGGCGCTTATTGTAATTTGTCAGAGTGACATTTTGGCCTTTCCGCTTGGCAACCCCTGCCGTTCACTCGAATGCTGAGAAGTTTCATGTAAGTGTCACAAATACAAACAAAGGGATTAGTTTTGTCTGTGGAGAAATATGAATGTTTTATTCTGATCCTCACAGCTAGATACGCCCTTTAGCTTTGGCAGTAAAAAAGATAAGACGTCATTAAAACCTGACCAGAAAATTTATGCCTTGGGTAAAATAGTTGACTGAATCCTTATTGGGAATGCAGGGTGGAAGGGGAACTGTGAGCAGAGAAAGCTGAGAATTCGAGGATTTTCCATTTGCACATTGATTTATATAAATTCATAGAATCATAGAATTGGAAGAGATTTCATGGGCCATCCAGTTCAACCCCCTGCCAAGAAGCACCCCTGACAGATGGCCATCCGGCCTCTGTTTAAAAGCCTTCAAAGGAGGAGCCTCCACCACACTCCGGGGTAGAGAGTTCCACTGCTGAACAGCTCTCACAGTCAGGAAGTTCTTCCTCATGTTCTGGTGGAATCTCCTTTCCTGTAGTTTGAAGCCATCGCTCCACGTCCTAGTCTCCAGGGCAACAGAAAACAAGCCTCCTCCCTGCTCCCTATGACTTCCCCTCACATATTTATACATGGCCATCATGTCTCCTCTCAGCCTTCTCTTCTGCAGGCTAAACATGTCCAGCTCTTTAAGCCACTCCTTATAGGGCTTTTTCTCTAGACCCTTGATCATTTGAGTCGCCCTCCTCCAGCTTGCCAACATCTCCCTTCAACTGCGGTGCCCAGAATTGGACACAGTATTCCAGGTGTGGTCTGACCAAGGCAGAATAGAGGGGTAGCATGACTTTCCTGGATCTAGACACTAGACTCCTATTGATGCAGGCCAAAATCCCATTGGCTTTTTCCGTCGCGTGACATTGTTGGCTCATGTTTAACTTGTTGTCCATGAGGACTCCAAGATCTTTTTCCCATGTACTGCTGTCAAGCCAGGCATCCGCCATTCTGTATCTTTGCGTTTCATTTTTTTCTGCCTAAGTGGCGTATCTTGCATTTGTCCCTGTTGAACTTCATTTTGCTAGTTTTGGCTCATCTCTCTAATCTGTTAAGATCATTATGAATTCTGCTCCTATCTTCTGAAGTATTCGTTATCCCTCCCAATTTGTTGTCATCTGCAAACTTGATGATCATGCCTTCTAACCCGTCATCTAAGGGTTGTCTATTCCAGCTCCCAGTCTTCCAAACACTGGGTTGTCCTGTAAAAAAGGTAAAGGTTGTCCCCTGACATTAAGTCCAGTCATGTCTGACTCTGGGGTGTGGTGCTCATCTCCATTTCTAGGCCGAAGAGCCAGCGTTGTCCGTAGACACCTCCAAGGTCATGTGGCCGGCATGACTGCATGGAGCGCCGTTACCTTCCCGCTGGAGCGGTACCTATTGATCTACTCACATTTGCATGTTTTCGAACTGCTAGGTTGGCAGAAGCTAGGGCTGACAGCGGAAGCTCACGCCGCTCCCCGGAATTGAACCTGCGACCTTTCGATCAACAAGCTCAGCAGCTCAGTGCTTTAACCCACTGAGCCACCGGGGGCCCGGGTTGTCCTGTACTGGTAGCAAAAAGTTGTACTCCGTGTGACTTACAATCCCTTTAAGCAGCAGAAGTGCTTCATTTAGGCTTTAATGCCATATTCCAAAACTCACTTCTGGCCTTTTGCTATGTTTTGCTAGGCATGTCCATCCAGGTCATGGTGGTGGGACAGATTGCTGCGGAGTACACATTGCTATTTTAACATGCCCAGTACTAATTGCTGAGGTTCATGGTTTGTTTGACATTAAAGACACCTAAATATATTTGTAGATAAAGAGTTCCAGGCCCTTGGCTGGCCCTTCCCAGCCAAGGCCAAACATGTTGCGAAGGCGCAGATCGTGTCTGTTTTGGGTTGGAGAGGAAAGTGGCAGATGGGAGGAGAGAAATCACCCAGTCTTTCTTTATCCTTGAGGCTACTACTACTGTCTTGCTGGCCAAACAACTTCCCAGCCACAAGATCAATGATGAGGGGTTGAGTAGCCCACATTTTCTTTGCTGACTGTATGGTTTGGAGGTTGTTCTGACCTAAAAGCAAGCAACTTTGGAAGCGGGGCTGTGTCAGGAAGCTGTTTGGTTGGGAAGGCATCAGCGAACCCGAGCAAAAGGGAATGAAATGGCATATCACTTCAGAGGAGAAGGAGAAATAAAAATGTAATGTTATGGATGGACAGGTATATTACAGGTAGATGTGGTGCTAATAGTGTGTTTAATCAGTGCAATTGGGTTAGAGCTTCTGGATGAAGTATAGGTATACTCTGGAGAATGGAAGACCAATTTTGACTCTTCCAGTTGCCTAGATATGGGTTTCAGCTACATGCTTGGCAGCCAGCAGAAGTGATATTTCCAGCAGGTTGAGGTTGCTTTGGGAGTTACTTTTCCAAATGTGTTACCTTGGAAACCATCTGGCTGCTTTGGAAACTAATTCTTCAGAATGGAAAGCTTCATGCAACATACAGGTCAAAGCCTATTGGTGTCTATTTTCAGCCAAACAAGCATTTTTAGGCAATCTTTTAAAAAGAAAAAAAATCAAGTGCCAGAAAGCCAAGGGTTGCAAAGGACCACATCACCATTACCATTCAAACAGTACAGTTCCCTTTGTTAATGGGCAATTTAAAACAGCAGTGGATAGTGAGATCCAAGCTGCTGTGGGTTAAGCCTGGTAAGAAAAAGAAGCCAATATTCCAGAATAAATTTCAACCAGGTTGAAGCAGAATCCACCAAGGTATTTATTTAATTTTAGCAGAAAGTGATGCCAGCTTGCGGTAATCTACTCAAAATAAACTGAGATACATTATACAGCAAAACAGGGATTTTTATACATTTCAGATTCAAAGTTTTTATTACCTCCAGCTGGACCTGGCTTGGCTGTGATTGGCCATACCTGGATGACATGTGGAGGCGGGAGTCCAACACGCCCCAGCCAATGGGAGAGCACCGGCTGCCTCCAATGCAGATTTTCCTCTGTCCAGTGATGAAAGAAGGACTGGCAATCTCCTGAACAGTAGGGGCAAGAAATAACGTCTAATGGGATTAACTATCAATGGCATGAGAAAAACAATGGACCTGATGGGTCCCCTGAATCTTTATTTTCACCTATGTATTAGTCTTGATTGAATCTAGTACCCATAGCCCTGAACTTCCATTTAAGTTCCTGCAGAAAGTATTGTCCATCCTTGGAAGGATAAATTTTCAGTTGCTGGGAATAAGAAAAGGGAAATGACTCTTTTTGACAATACGGTGGAATGGTTTCCCATGACCGTGAACTCCATACCAAATGGTAAATGTCACATATTGGCCAAGCAGCAACACAAAGGACAGTTGATCCTCAAGACTCTGGTAGTCCTTTGTATCACCTAGGTCTATGGGTTACACCAGTGGTTCTCCACCTCCCTAATGCCACAACCCCATAATACAGTTCCTCATGTTGTGGTGACCCCCAACCATACAATTATTTTCATTGCTGTATTGTCGAAGGCTTTCATGGCTGGAATCACTAGGTTGTTTTAGGTTTTTTTGGGCTATACGGCCATGTTCCAGAGGCATTCTCTCCTGACGTTTCGCCTGCATCTATGGCAAGCATCCTCAGAGGTAGTGAGGTCTGTTGGAACTAGGAAAATGGGTTTATATATCTGTGGAATGACCAGGATGGAACAAGGAACTCTTGTCTGTTGGAGCTAGGTGTGAATGTTTCAACTGACAACCTTGATTTGCATTTGATGGCCTGGCAGTGCCTGCGGCAATCTTTTGTTGAGAGGTGATTAGATGTCCTTGATTGTTTCCTCTCTGTTGTTTTGCTGTTGTAATTTTAGAGTTTTTTAATACTGGTAGCCAGATTTTTCATTGCTACTTCATAACTGTAATTTTGCTATTGTTATGAATCGTAATGTCAATACATATGCAGGATGTATTTTCATTCACTGGACCAAATTTGACACATATATCCAATATGTCCAAATTTGAATACTGGTGGGGTTGTGGGGGGGGGGGGAGTTGAATTTGTAATTTGGGGCTTGTAGTTGCTGGGATTTATAGTTCACCTACAATCAAAGAGCATTGTGAACTCCACCAACAATGGAATTGAACCAAACTTGGCACACAGGACTCCCATGACCAACAGAAAATACTGGAAGGGTTTGGTGGGCATTGACCTTGAGTTTTGGAGTTGTAGTTCACTTACATCCAGCGAGCACTGTGGACTCAGACAATGATGGATATGGGCCAAACTTGGCACGAATACTCAATATGCCTAAATGTGAACACTGGTGGAGTTTGAAGGAAATAGACCTTGACATTTGGGAGTCAGCCCTCCTGTTTAAGGAACTCCACTGGCTGCCGTTCATTTTCCGGTCCCAAGTCAAGGTGCAGGTTCTTACCTACAAAGCCCTGAACAGTTTGGGACCCGCCTACCTGCGTGACCGCATCTCTGTATACGAACCCACCCATTCTCTTTGTTCATCTGGAGAGGCCCTGCTCACGCTCCCACCTCCATCGCAGGTGCAATTGGTGGGGACGAGGGAGAGGTCCTTCTCAGTGGTGGCCCCTCGACTCTGTAACTCACTTCCCAAGGACATCAGGCATGCCCCAACTCTGGCAGTCTTTAGGAGGAGCCTGAAAACATGGTTGTTCCAGTGTGCCTTCCCAGAATAATGAACTCACAGCATTGTGCCCTCTAAATGCACTTTACACTGACTTAGGATTGTTTGTACGCTCTCACCAACACCCCATCTCTCCTATCTTGTTCATGCCTAGCATTATTTTTTAACTTTAATTACATTTGGCCCAACCATAGATTTTAAATGTGTGTTGTATTATTATCATTTTTTGCTTTTTTGTTAATGAGTTTTATTTTAATTGTTTTATTGTTGTTGTTATTGCTTGTATTGATGTATTGTGGGCTCGGCCTCATGTAAGCTGCACCGAGTCCCTTGGGGAGATGGTAGTGGAGTACAAATAAAGTTTTATTATTATTATTATTATTATTATTATTATTATTATTATTAATTGCCTGATAACACCAACCTGATATTACACAAAGATGCATCACTAGACAATTGCAGCAGTGTCATTAATTCTTATCCTATGGTGTCTTGGGATGTGTAGTTTTATGAGTAATTTCAATTTCCCTGCCAAAAAGGCTCTGCAAACTATCAATTCCATGGTTCCACTAGATGCAGCAATGGTAGGCAAAACAGTAGTTGTATAATGTCAAAGAGACACAGAAGACAACTTAAGTGCTGGCTATTTTAGACTATGCCAATTAATGCTTTTACAGTGGTTATTCGAGACTGGCTTTTGTTACAAATAAATTGTTCTTAATTAAGCCAAGGCATGCTTCATCCTTATGTTTGTTTCCAAGAGCAGAATAAAGAAGCAAAGAAATTTCAGAAGTGCAGACCGTCAGATGCAATGCGCAAACCCACCAGGCACTGAGCCGCTTTGTGGAGAGACGCCATCCTGACCACTTTCCACTTCATTTCTCTTCTCTTCTCTCCAAAAGCTTAAACTGAGTGTGGGATGACTCAGGCTTACATAAGTAATTAAAATGTGTGGGGATGGGACATCGGCTGCATTAGTCACCCACAAATTTTACAGGGTCCCATTATTCAGATGGAGGCAGACATGAAAAACCAGCAAACATTATTTGTGTTATTGCAAAAATACAATGAAACGTCTTTCTGTGCTTGCCCCACCAAATATGGCTCCATGATGTCCATAAGTAATAAGTAATTGTTGAAGAAACATGAAGTCCTTTATATTGTGTTCTACAATTTTGTTTCAGGACCAGAAGACAAAGAAGACCTTAGCACAAAGGAATTTTCAACATAATTCTCATAGATTTTGTCCTTCCATAATCAAAGCTGATAGTACAGTATGAACCCTATATCCACGGGGATAACTAAAATAGAAAAACCTAACTTATACCAGAATTATCTATAGAATCGCACTGGAGAACCTAGAGTGACCCACAAACACCCCCAGGAAAGAATATTTTTGGAGATCAGGAAGGGGAGAGCAGGTATGCTCAGCGCATGGCCGCATGATGTGCATGCGGAGGCAAGGGAGAGCGTGTGAGATTGGAGGGAGGCTCACACCAGTCCCTTCAAGGCATGGGGGCTCTGTGTGGGAAGTTTGGCCCAATTTCCTCATTGGTG
Organism: Anolis sagrei; assembly: GCF_037176765.1. Taxonomy (NCBI): domain Eukaryota; kingdom Metazoa; phylum Chordata; class Lepidosauria; order Squamata; family Anolidae; genus Anolis; species Anolis sagrei. The sequence goes on along the minus strand of NC_090021.1, from coordinate 26,482,615 downwards.
GGGTTCAGAATGCTATTTGATTGAGGTGAACTATAAATCCCAGCAACTACAACTCCCAGATGTCAAGGTCTATTTTCCCCAAACTTCACCAGTGTTCACATTTGGGCATATTAAGTATTCGTGCCACATTTGGTACATTTCTATCATTGTTTGCGTCCACAGTATTCTCTGGATGTAGGTGGACTATAACTCCAAAACTCAAGGTCAGTGCCCACCAAACCCTTCCAGTATTTTATGTTGGTCACGGGAGTTCTGTGTGCCAAGTTTGGTTCAGCTTCATCATTGGTGGAGTTCAGAATGCTCTTTGATTGTAGGTGAAATATAAATCCCAGCAACTACAACTCCCAAATGACAAAATCAACCCCCCAACCCCACCAGTATTCAAAATTGGGTGTATCAGGTATTTGTGCCAAATTTGGTCCAGTGAATGAAAATACATCCTGTATATCAGATACATTATGATTCAAAACAGTAGCAAAATTACAGTTATGAAGTAGCAACTAAAATACCTTAATGGTTGGGGGTCAGCACAACATGAGGAACTGTATTATGCGGTCGCACTAGCATTAGGAAGGTTGAGAAACGCAGTTTAGGAGAATGACAAAAATGATAGGATGGGAGCTAATGAGAAGTTCTACTGAACCAACAGAGATTCATCAGTACCAATGAAGATCAATTATTAGTATAGCTAATTTAGTATAGTAATACCAAAAGCAGGTTGGAAGCTGAAATGATCGATATAATCAGTTAAGCAAAAGAATGTTGGGATTTGGATCACCTCTTTGCTCTTCACTTGAGCATCCTCACTGAGAATGATTCATCAGAGACCAGCTAAAAATCATTTCAGTAAGAAGCAACACAAAGGAATGTAATTTAGCAAGCACCCATCTTTCTCTTTCTCTCATTTCCTGCAGAATTATGTCTCTTGACTCACCGGAAACATAAATGTGTAGATCTCAACTGTGAGAGAAGCAAGAATGGGCACCATATTTCAGATGCTAGGTTCTCTTTGGATTAAAGTAGACCCAATTGAATTAAGGGAATTTATCTACAGTACATCTTGATGCACCATTCAACAATTGATTCTATCTATCTATCTATCTATCTATCTATCTATCTATCTATCTATTTATTTATTTATTTACAGTATTTATATTCCGCCCTTCTCACCCTGCAGGGGACTCAGGATGGATTACAATGTACACATATATGGCAAACATTCAATGCCAAAGACACACAACAGATATAGACGAACAGTCAGAGGATATTTAACATTTTCTGGCCGCCAGGGGAGCTGTCACTTTCATCGTCCTTCTGTGACACTGATGAAGTACTTCCGCATTCCCCGCATGCTTTTGCTGGAGTGCTTTGCTGGAGTCTTTTTTATGGCCTCATAAATTTTGTTTAATTAGCCTCCTCACACATAGGTGGTACCTAATTTTCCTACTTGACAGATGCAACTGTGTATCATGTTGCAAAGGTTGACAACAATCTACACAATTGGTCGGAAGCTCACTCCAACCCGGGCTGGCTTCGAACTCATGACCTTGTGGTCAGAAGTGATCTTAATGCAGCTGACACTCAGACAACTGCACCACAGTCCCAGTGATCTATTCTGGTGGGGACTAGTCAGCAGGATTATGGCCTTCGGTTTGGTACCGATGATTAGTTGGCTTCCATCTTCATCCTTACTCTCCCCCCCCCCCTTCAATGTTTGGGTTTTGATATATTGTTTGTTTGTTTGTTAATAGCATCATGTTTTGAATACTCTATTTTTTCATTGTAGGATGCCATCAATCGAATGATGTGCTCTAATTTCAGTACCAACAACAACAAAAATACATAAGATACACCTGTTATTTTAAGATGCAGCCCATTTCCAGAGATGATGATATAAAATTCATTTATATTTCATATGCACATTGCCTAAACTTTTCCATTTTTATTTTTGTGCACTACTTAGAAATCTTCAGATATGGACTTGACCCCAAAGTGGACCAGATTCTGAAGCTGAATATCCAGGGACTTCTGGTTCTTAATGGGGATTGGGGGGGGGGGGGGGGGTCAAATTTGGTTAAACCGATTTAACCCCATGTTTAGCAAAGCTGGGGAATACTTCAGGATTTTGACAAACTTCAGGAAGAGTATGGACAACATGACTAACTCTAATGCGAACCGATCCACTGTCCACATAGATTGGCACCATCAAGGCCTTTTCCTTGCTTTCGGCTTATGCAGTCATGATGAATGGTTGAGAATCCAGCCCCTACTGAGAGAAAAGGAATTGGATCACCTTAATAATTACATTAAAGTAAAGGTAAAGGTTTCCCCTGACATTAAGTCTAGTCGAGTCCGACTCTGGGGGGGGGGGGGTGCTCATCTCCATTTCTAAGCCAAAGAGCCGGCGTTGTCCGTAGATGCCTCCAAGTTTATATGGCCGACATGACTGCATGGAGCACCGTTACCTTCCCACCAAGGCGGTACCTATTGATCTACACACATTTGCATGCTTTTGATCTGCTAGGTTGGCAGAAGCTGGGGCTAACAGCAGGAGCTCACCCTGCTCCTTGGATTCAAACCACCTATTGAGTAAAATCTAAAAAGTGGAAACCAATGATGGATAAGAAGATATTACCCTGACCTTCTCTTAGAGACTGCATGCTACATAGTTCTCGTTTCCTTCTTGTCTGAGGAATTTCTTTTTCCAAAATTCTTGGCTACTGTGGTGGGAACCACACAGAGGCTAAATGAACGAAAATCTTTATAAAATAGTAGTAATGCTTTGTCATCGTTTCCTGTGACCCAAAGCACACATTCATATCCCGCATTCTTCTGTCTTAGGGCCAAGACCTAAACCATCTTAATCTCTCTCAAAATGCTAGAATAGATAGATAACATTCATTTCAGACAAGCTCATTCCCTCTCTTACTGTTTTGCACAATAGCATTCTGCAACCCTTGACATTTCCCCTCATAAACCAGAGGTGAGTGAGAATAATTTGTTACTGTTGTTTGGGATTCTTCTTGCCAGGAATCTAAATTAGCCGATGTTCTCCATGGAAAACCACCCATGCTTGTTCTCTTTATGTCTCACACGTTTGCCAAAGAATGCACTCCTACACACGTGCATACCTCTGGCTCTTTGTCACCTGTGTGAGACTCAATTGGTTTTTAGTTTACATCATTGTAATGCAAATGAAGGCCCCCTGGTGGTGCAGTGCGTTAAACCACTGAGCTGCTGAACTTGCTGACTGAAAGGTCGGCAGTTCGAATCCAGAGAGTGGGGTGAGCTCCCGCTGTTAGCCCCAGCTTCTGCAAACCTAGCAGTTTGAAAACATGCAAATGTGAACAGATCAATAAGTACTGCTTCTGCGGGAAGGTAACGGCGCTCCATGCAGTCATGCTGACCACATGACTTTGGAGGTAGCTACGGACAACACCGGCTCTCCGGCTTAGAAATTGAGATGAGCACCACCCCCAGAGTCGGACACGACAAGACTTAATGTCAGGGGTGTTGCACCTCAGAGTAGATTCACCTTGCTGAAAAACACCAAACTGCAAACAACCAGAAGTCTTTATGGTTTATTAAAAATAAAAGGTAAAAAGTTCACAAAAGCAAAGGTTAATGTTCCAAAAGATCAGGATAACATAGCACTTGAAGCATAATTCAATAGGCATCGGCAAAGCAAGACCCAAGAGAACAAGACAAAGTCCTGGAAACCATGAACACAAAGACTGCAAGATAATCCAGCCTAGCCTAGGTAAGCTCCTTAGGTAAATGCGAAGTTGCTTTACAAAAGATCTGGTCTCAAACACCCTGTTTAATACCCTTTGCAAAACATAAAGGCGTTTCTCTGGCCTCTGCCCTCCCTTGTTTGCTATCCTCTCACTCCTTTGAACACGAAATTCAAACCGATCAGCCCGATCTAAAGTTCCCATATTGTCAAGGTCAATCTCCTCGTTAGCATCAGCCCGTTTTCCTCCTTGCTCATTATCAGGCTGAGAACAAGGCAAAGAACTGTCCTCCTCAATCTATTTTCTGTGGGAAACTGCACTTCTTCACTGTCTATAGCAGGGACATTTTGAACTAAACTGTGAACCGGAGTCCCATCATCCTCGTCAGAAACACTCTCTGATTCCTGTTGTGTCACAACAAGGGGAAACTTTTACTTTTACTTAATGCAGATGGAAACCATCTCTTGGCAGCCATATTCTTTTGATTCATCTTATTAGAACACTACGACACATTCTCCTTACAAGAAACAAGCCAAGCCAAAAGCACAACAAATGCCCAGATACCCATTTTGGCATCACAGGGCATGCCGTATTTCTCTTTCTTTCTCACACATAGGTCTGGAGAACAAGCCCTATGAGGAGCAGCTTAAGGAGCTGGGCATGTTTAGCCTGAAGAAGAGAAGGCTGAGAGGGGATATGATAGCCATGTATAAATATGTGAGAGGAAGCCACAGGGAGGAGGGAGCAAGCTTGTTTTCTGCTTCCCTGGAGACTAGGACGCGGAACAATGGCTTCAAACTACAAGAGAGGAGATTCCATCTGAACATGAGGAAGAACTTCCTGACTGTGAGAGCCATTCAGCAGTGGAACTCTCTGCCCCGGAGTGTGGTGGAGGCTCCTTCTTTGGAAGCTTTTAAACAGAGGCTGGATGGCCATCTGTCAGGGGTGCTTTGAATGCAATATTCCTGCTTCTTGGCAGGGGGTTGGGCTAGATGGCCCATGAGGTCTCTTCCAACTCTTTGATTCTATGATTCTATGATTCTATATCTTCATTCAGGACCAGCCTGAGTTCATAGACCAATTACATTTAAGAAATGCAGCCTTCAATATTTATTTACTTATTTATTTACAGCATTTATATTCTGCGCTTCTCACCCCGCAGGGAACTCAGGACAGATTACAGTGCACATATATATGGCAAATCTTCAATGCCATAGACACACAACATATATAGACAAACACAGAGGCAATTTAAGCTTCATGAGGGTATGCTCGAATTCCAACCACTGGGGGAGCTGTCGCTTCATGGTGCACTTGTGACACTGAGTCCTTGATGGAGTACTTCCTCATTCTTTCACTCGGTGCTGGAGATTTTTATGGCAGATTATAAAAAAATGAGTCAAACCAAATACTAGGAAATGAGTGGGTCATAACAAAGGAAATGGCGGTATTAGGGGAAAGAGAGGGAACGGGAAATAAAATTGAAATAAAAGAAGCAATGATAGAATGTGCACAAACAGTAATAGTATTAGGGTGGAAAGATAAATCAAAATGAACAATAAATAAATGGTACCAATATATGGTGGAGCAAATGGAATTTGAAATTATGAATGTGAAATTAAAAGATTTAAAAATCAATGAAAATAGAATGAGAGAAATGGAAGATAGCTGGATAAGGGTAAAGAACTATATTATGAATCATTACGGAGATCAAGCCAGAAGAAATAAGATACAAATGTTATATAGTATATAAGATGGAAATGTATAAAGATAAAGATATAACAATTGTCTCAAAAAGAAATGAATATGTGAAAGAAAATAATCATCTTGTTGGTGGTGGGAATTGTAAATGTTTTGTGTGTGCATGGTATGTATTTTTTGTATTGTAAAAATAAAAATTATTTTTAAAAAAGATCATCATAATTGTGGCGGGGGGGGGGAGATATTTTTATGGCGTTGTAAATTAGTTAAATTAGCCTCCCCACACAAGTAGCACCTAAATTTCCGACTTGACAGATGCAACCTATCTTTAGGGCTACAAGGTCAACAGCAAGCTAGACAAGTGATCGGGAACTTACTTCCACCCAGGCTGGCTTCAAACTCATGACCTTTTGGTCAGTGGTGATTTTATGCAGCTGACTCCTAGCCAACTGCGCCACAGCCTGGTCTTAATTATTAGTAAATATAATCATGGGAACTCCACTCTGAAGAAAAGCACTCATATCCTGCCAAATAAAAAATATAGTAACATCCAAAATCCACAAAACAGTTTGCTTTTAATTGGCCAGCCAAAAATTCAATAAATGCACCATGTCTAGATTTCATGGCTCTTGGGTTCACCTACACTTGCAGTAAAGTCTGAGGCCACTCTAGAGTCATGGACTATAATTTGTAGTTGAGTATGATCACCGTGCAGCTGTGGACAAGTCTACATAGGGACCACCAAATGCAGTGCCTAAACATGAATCTAAGAACATGAAAGGCACTGCAGACTACTTCAACCAGAGATGTCAGTCAACAGCAGAGTACTTGATCAACCAACCTGGACACAGCATATTATTTGAGAACACAGAAATGCTGGACCACTCCGACAACAGTCATGTCAGACTACACAGAGAAGCCATTGAAATCCACAAAGATGTGGACAATTTCAACAGAAAGTAGGAAACCATGAAAATGAATAAAACCTGGCTACTAGTATATAAAAACTCTAAAATCAGGGCAGTAAATAAAGGGCAATACTCAAAAAGGAGGGGAATTCCATACAAGAATCAATCAGGACCAGCTAATACCTCTCAACAAAGGATTCACCCAGGCTTTGCAGCTGCAAAGCCATTAAATGCTAATGAAGGTGGCCAATTCACACTTGCCTCCAACAGACAAGAGTTCTTTCTCCCATCCTGGACATTCCACAGATATATAAACCTCACTTGCCTAGTTTCCAACAGACCTCTCAATCTCTGAAGATGCCTGCCATTGATGTGGGTGAAATGTCGGGAGAGAATGCTTCTGGCACATGGCCATAAAGCACCGAAAACATTTCAGAGTTGATTCGACAGGGAGAATCGTAAGGTAAGCAGCAATTTTTAAAACTGCTTTTTAATAAAGCTACGACTCTTGTTGTTTGCTCGGAGCAAGGAATACAATCTGAGAAAAAGCTTTGAGCATACATCATAACGTAAAAGAAGGTCGCCTATGAGTATGGTGTTGCTTTGCAATGGGAGGGAGTTATCATCATTGATCATCTCTCCTGTTCCACAATTGGCTCTTGTAGGTTTTAAGCTGCAGCCTAAGGAGAAACAGGAAACAATCAGGGCCATCTAACACCTTCTAACAAAGGATTTCCTCAGATAGGAAGCTGCCAGGCTTTGAAGATGCAAGGCCATTCAATGCTAATCAAGGTGGCCAATTGCAACATTCACAAACTTGCCTCAAACAGACCAGAGTTCTGTTTCCCACCCTGGACATTCCACAGATATATGACAATTCATTGAGTTGCCATAAAGCAGTGTTTCTCAACCTGGGGGTCAGGACCCCTGAAGGGGTGGCGAGGGGGTTTCAGAGGGGTCACCAAAGACCATCAGAAAACACACATTTCTGATGGTCTTAGGAACCCCTTTGGTAGAGAAGGCTGAAGATCTCTCTGCCTGTCCTTCTCTTTGTTTTTTGAAACAGACGGCGAATCCTCCCACCAAAAGTCCTCCTTCTGCTCTCTGGATGTAAGTGAACTACAACTCCAATACTCAAGGCCAATGCCCACCAAACTCTTCCAGTATTTTCTGTTGGTCATGGGGGTTCTGTGTGGGAAGTTTGGCCAGTTCTATCGTTGGTGGGGTTCAAAATGCTCCTTGATTGTAGGTGAACTATAAATCCCAGTAACTGCAACTCCCAAATGTCAAGGTCTATTTTTCCCAAACTCCACCAGTGTTCATATTTGGGCATATTGAGTATCCATGCCAAGTTTGGTCCAGATCCATCACTGTCAGACTCCACAGTGTTCTCTAGATGTAGGTAAACTACAACGCCCAAACTCAAGGTCAATGCCCACTAAACCCTTCCAGTACTTTCTGTTGATCACGGGAGGTCTGTGTGGGAAGCTTGGCCCAATTCTATCATTGGCGGGCTTCAGAATGCTCTTTGATTGCAGGTAAACTATAAATTCCAGCAACTGCAACTCCCAAATGTCAAGGTCTATTTTTCCCAGAGTCCACCAGTGTTTACATTTGGGCATATTGAGTATCCATGCCAAGTTTTGGCCCAGATCCATCATTGCTTGAGTCCATAGTGCTCTCTGGATGTAGGTGAACTACAACTCCCAAACCCAAGGTCAGTGCTCACCAAACTCTTCCAGTATTTTCTGTTGGTCGTGGGAGTTCTGTGTGCCAAGTTTGGTTTCAATTCCATCGCTGGTGCAGTTCAGAATGCTCTTTGATTGTAGGTAAACTATAAATCCCAGCAACTACAACTTCCAAATGACAAAATCAATTCCTCCGCCAACTCGACCAGTATTCAATTTTGGGTGTATCGGGTATTTGTGCCAAATTTGGTTTAGTGAATACATCCTGCATATCAGATATTTACATCAAGATGCATAATAGTAGCAAAATTACAGTTATGAAGTAGCAACGAAAACAATTTTAAGGTTGGGGGTCACCACAACATGAGGGGTCGTGGCAATAGGAACGTTGAAAACCACTGCCATAGAGGCTCATGCTTTTTTTAAGAAAGCATGAACCGGCAAGTTTTGAGACCGCCTCGGAAACCTCAGAGTGGGGCGACCGAGTTCATTTGCATACAGCCCATGAGCCACTGAGTGAGGAATTACAACTTGAATTTACAGGGAGAATCGTAAGGGGGAAAATAGCTTTTTAAAGTGACTATGACTCTTGATGTTTGCTCGGAGAAAGTAATACAATCACAGTGGAAGCTTTTTTAAAACATCATAACATAAAAGAAGGTCCCTCATGACATTGGTTTTTATTTATCATATCCACTGCTTGTTTGCTTGCGGTTGCTTCTGAATTGAGAGAATCAGAAACAATTTTTGAAGGCCTGCCGTCGGGCCACGAATGCAGTAGATAGATGTATGTATCATATATAATTAAGAGCTGTAAGATAAGATAAATGCAAATAAACTGGCTTCTAAGTGAAGGGAATACTTGTAAACTTAGCATTACGTTGGTTGCTTGGTTTTCAATTCCAGAATTTCAGGATAAGAATATTTTTAAGGTCAATATATAGAGTCCATTTTAAGGTCAATATATATGGATATATACAGTGATAAGGGGAGATATGCTCAGTTAAATGCGCAATTCCAGAGGTTAGCCAGAAGATATAAGGAACTATTTTTAAACAAGCAATGCATGGAAGTGGAAGAAGACAACAGAATAGGAAGGACAAGAGACCTCTTCCAGAAAATTAGAAACATTGGAGGTAAATTTCAGGCAAAAATTGGTATGATAAGAAACCAAGATGGCAGGGACCTAACAGAAGCTGAAGAGATCAAGAGAAGGTGGCGAGACTATACAGAAGATCTGTATAGGAAGGATAATAATATTGAGGATAGTTTTGACTGTGTGGTGAATGAATTAGAACCAGACATCCTGAGGAGTGAGGTTGAATGGGCCTTAAGAAGCATTGCTAACAAGGCAGCAGGAGATGACGGGATCCCAGCTGAACTGTTTAAAATCTTAAAAGATGATGCTGTCAAGGTGATGCATGCCATTTGCCAGCAAATATGGAAACACAAGAATGGCCATCAGACTGGAAAAAATCAACTTATATCCCCATACCAAAAAAGGGAAATGCGAAAGACTGCGCCAACTTCCGTACAGTGGCCCTTATTTCTCATGCCAGTAAGGTAATGCTCAAGATCCTGCAAGGAAGACTCCAGCAATACATGGAGCGAGAGTTGCCAGACGTTCAAGCTGGGTTTAGAAAAGGCAGAGGAATGAGAGACCAGAGTGCCAATATGCGCTGGATAATGGAGAAAGGCAGGGAGTTTCAGAAAAACATCTATTTCTGCTTCATTGACTACTCTAAAGCCTTTGACTGTGTGGATCATAATAAATTGTGTGCAAAGCTGGGGTGAAAATTGCTGGAAGAAACATTAACAACCTCAGATATGCAGATGACACCACTCTGATGGCCGAAAGCGAGGAGGAGCTGAGGAGCCTTCTAATCAAGGTGAAAGAAGAAAGCGCAAAAGCTGGGTTGCAGCTAAACATCAAAAAAACCAAGATCATGGCAACAAGAATGATTGACAACTGGAAAATAGAGGGAGAAAATGTGGAGGCCGTGACAGACTTTGTATTTCTAGGTGCAAAGATTACTGCAGATGCAGACTGTAGCCAGGAAATCAGAAGACGCTTACTTCTTGGGAGGAGAGCAATGTCCAATCTCGATAAAATAGTAAAGAGTAGAGACATCAGACTGGCAACAAAGATCCGCCTAGTCAAAGCCATGGTATTCCCTGTAGTAACCTACGGATGTGAGAGCTGGACCTTAGGGAAGGCTGAGCGAAGGAAGATTGATGCTTTGAACTGTGGTGTTGGAGGAAAGTGCTGAGAGTGCCTTGGACTGCGAGAAGATCCAACCAGTCCATCCTCCAGGAAATAAAGCCCAACTGCTCACTGGAGGGAAGGATACTAGAGACAAAGTTGAAGTACTTTGGCCACATCATGAGGAGACAGCAAAGCCTAGAGAAGACAATTATGCTGGGGAAAGTGGAAGGCAAAAGGAAGAGGGGCCAACCAAGGGCAAGATGGATGGATGGCATCCTTGAAGTGACTGGACTGACCTTGAAGGAGCTGGGGGTGATAACGGCCAACAGGGAGCTCTGGCGTGGGCTGGTACATGAGGTTACGAAGAGTCGGAGACGACTGAACGAATGAACAACAACATATAGAGTTCATAATAATACCACGGCTTTGGAATTAGGCCTACTTGAAATAGCTAGCCATTGGATTTTGGGAGTTGCAGTTTACCCAACAGTATGGAGTCCGCAGGCAATAGATTTTTTGGAGGTCTGACCTGGGATGATGGGAGTTATCGTTCACCGACATCCAGGGACTACGTGTGAACTCAACTGGCAATAGATCTGGACCAAACTGCAGTTTGGAGGACTTGACCCGCGATGATGGGAATTATGGTTCACCAACATCCAGGGAGTACGTGTTGTCCATCTAGAAAAAGATCTGGACCAAACTTGACACACATACCCAACATGACTGGCTTCAAATAGTGTTGGAGTTTGGGGGGGGGGGGAATTGACCCAGCAGGATGGGAGTTGTAGTTCATCCACATCCTTATACCTTCAGAGAGCCTGATGACTACCACCAATGCTGGACTTGAACCAAATTTGGAACATCCACCCACCCACCATGACCAAAACAAAATACTGGAAGGGTTTGGGAGGAATTGATCCTTGAAGCTGGGAATTATAGTTCACCCAAATCCATAGAGGCCTGTGAAATCCCACCGATGATGGATCTGGACCAAACTTGGCACACATATCTAACATGACTGGCTTAAAATGGTGTAGGGGTTGGAGGGGGATTGACCCAGCAGGATGGGAGTTGTAGTTCATCCACATCCTAATACTCTCAGAGAGCCCTATACCTCCCGCCAATGCTGGACCTGGACCAAACTTGGCACACATACCCTCCATGACCAACAGAAAATACCGGCAGGGTTTGGGGGGAATTGATCCTTGATGTTGGGAATTATAGTTCAGCTAAATCCATAGAGGCATGTGAACTCCCAGCGATGATGGATCTGGACCAAACCTGGCACACACATGCACTCATGACCAACTTTAAGCATTGGATGGTGGGAGTTATAGTTACCCATATGTGAAGACTACTCTGAACTTCACATACAATGGATATAAATACATGTATATAATAAAACTCTGTGTGTGTGTGTACGTGTGTGCGCGTGTGCGTGCATGCATACACACAACCTCTGAGGATGCCTGCCACAGATGCAGGTGAAACATAAGGAGAGAATGCTTCTAGAGCAGGGCCACACAGCCTGAAAAACTGACAACCCAGTGATTCCAGGCATGAAAGCCTTTGAATACACACACACACACATTATATATCATGGAACGCATGTATAATATATATAGTAGGAGGTTGTGAGGGTGTTTCAGAAGGGGGTCACCAAAGCTCATCTGAAAACACACATTTCTGATGATCTTAGGAACCCCTTTGCCAGAGGAGGCTGAAGATCTCTCCGCCTGTCCTCTTCATTTTTAGAAACAGACAGCGAATCCTCCCATCAAAAGCCCTCCTCATGCTCTCTGGATGTAGATGAACTACAACTCCAATACTCAAGGTCAATGCCCAGTAAACTCTTCCAGTATTTTCTGTTGGTCATGGGGGTTCTGTGTGGGAAGTTTGGCCCAGTTCTATCATTGGTAGGGTTCAGAATGCTCCTTGATTGTAGGTGAACTATAAATCCCAGTAACTGCAACTCCCAAATGTCAAGGTCTATGTTTCCCAAACCCCACCAGTGTTCACATTTGGGCATATTGAGTATCCATGCCAAGTTGGGTCCAGAGCCATCATTGTCGGACTCCACAGTGTTCTCTGGATGTAGGTAAACTACAACACCCAAACTCAAGGTCAATGCCCACGAAACCCTTCCAGTACTTTCTGTTGATCATTGGAGGTCTGTGTGGGAAGTTTGGCCAAATTCTATCATTGGCGGACTTCAGAATGTTCTTTGATTGCAGGTGAACTATAAATTCCAGCAACTGCAACTCCCAAATATCAAGGTCTATTTCTCCCAAAGTCCACCAGTGTTCACATTTGGGCATTTTGAGTATTCATGCCAAGATTTGGCCCAGATCCATCATTATTTGAGTCCATAGTGCTCTCTGGATGTTTCCCAAGCCCTGGGTCAATGCCCACCAAACTCTTCCAGTATTTTCTGTTGGTCGTGGGAGTTCTGTGTGCCAAGTTTGGTTTCAATTCCATCGCTGGTGCAGTTCAGAATGCTCTTTGATTGTAGGTAAACTATAAGTCCCAGCAACTACAACTTCCAAATGACAAAATCAATTCCTCCATCAACCCTATTAGTATTCAAATTTGGGTGTATCGGATATTTGTGCCAAATTTGGTCCAGTGAATGAAAATATATCCTGCATATCAGATATTTACATCAAGATGCATAATAGTAGCAAAATTATAGTTATGAAGTAGCAACGAAAACAATTTTAAGGTTGGGGGTCACCACAACATGAGGGGTCGTGGCAATAGGAAGGTTGAAAACCACTGCCATAGAGGCTCAGGCTTTTTTTAAGAAAGCATGAACCAGCAAGTTTTAAGACCGCCTCGGAAACCTCAGAGTGGGGCGACTGAGTTCATTTGCATACAGCCCATGAGCCACTGCGTGAGGATTTACAACTTGAATTTACAGGGAGACTCGTAAGGGGGAAAATAGCTTTTTAAAGCGACTCTGATGACTCCTGATGTTTGCTCGGAGAAAGTAATACAATCACAGTGGAAGCTTTTTTTCAACATCATAACATAAAAGAAGGTTACTCGTGAGTTTGATTTCTATTTATTGTACCAACCTGCAGACAAAATACAAAATTTGTGATTTATTTATTTATCGTGTTAGAATTTTTGGAGGCCTGCCGTCGGGCCACTAATGCAGTAGAATGAGAGAGGGATGTATCATATATATTAACAGCCATAAGATAGATGCAATTAAACTGGGTTCTAAGTGAAAGGGATACTTGTAAACTTGGTATTACATTGGTTGCTTGGTTTTCACTTCCAGCATTTCAGGATAACAATATCTTAAGGTCAATACATAGAGTTCATAATAATAGCACGGCTTTGGAATTGGGCCTACTTTAATTAGCTAGCCATTGGATTTTGGGAGTTGCAGTTAACCCAACAGTATGGAGCCCGCAGGCAATAGATTTTTTGGAGTTCTGACCTGGGATGATGGGAGTTATAGTTCACCCACATCCAGGGGTCACATGTGAGCCCAATTGGCGAAAGATCTGGACCAAAATTGGCACACATACCCAACATGATGGGCTTGGAGTTTGAGGGAGATTGACCCAGCAGGATGGGAGTTGTAGTTCACCCACATCCTTATACTTTCAGAGAGCCTGCCAATGCTGGACTTGGACCAAACTTGGAACATCCACCCACCCACCATGACCAAAACAAAATACTGGAAGGGTTTGGGAGGAATTGATCCTTGAAACTGTGAATTATAGTTCACACAAACCCACAAAGGCCTGTGAAATTCCACCGATAATGGATCTGGACCAAACTTGGAACACATACTCATCATGACCAAATATAAGTAAATGGATGGGTTTGGGGGGCAACTGCAGAGGATGATGGGAGTTATAGGTCACCCATATGATCCATATAACAGCACTCTGGACTCCACATATAATGGATCTGGACCTAGTTGTCTAATATAATAAAAGTAAAAAGGTAAAGATTTTCCCTGACATTAAGTCTAGCCGTGTCCGATTCTGAGGGGTGGTGCTCATCTTCATTTCTAAGTCGAAGAGCCGGCATTGTCCGTAGATGCCTCCAAGGTCATGTGGCCAGCATGACTGCATGGAGAGCTGTTTCCTTCCTGCAGAAGCAGTACCTATTGCTCTACTCATATGTGCATGTTTTCGAACTTCTAGGTTGGCAGAAGCTGGAGCTAACAGCGGGAGCTTACCCTGCTCCTTGGATTCGAACTGTCAAACTTTTGGATAGCAAGTTCAGCACCTCAGCAGTTTAACCTGCTGCACCACGAGGGGGGAGCAATACAATAAAATTGTGCTATATTAAGCTTATCTGAACTTGTCTTTAATTACTGTATGAATGCAGTTTGACACTACTTAATCTGCCACCATGCTGTGGGAGTTGTACTTTGACAAGACCTTTAGCTTTCCCAGCCAAAGAATGCTGCTGTCTCAGTAAACTGCAACTCCCAGGATTCCATAACATTCTGCCATGGACAGAAAATAAAGGAGGTGCAAACCATTGTTTTCCCCAACTCTATTTGTTTCCATGAAAAATAAAACCACAGAACTTTGTGTAGTTCAAAATACATTGACTGAAGGGGGGGAAATGGTTCAATATTCCTAGCAATTTAAATTATGTATGGGACTAGCAAAAACACCTTCTTGAGCATTCCTTACCAAAAGAAAAAAATAGTATGACAAGTCATTGGGTTGCAATAAAAGACTCATGCATTTTTTAAAACAAAGCAAGAACCGGCACCTTTTGAGACCGCCTCGGAAACCTCAGAGCGCTGCGACCGGGTTTATTTGCATACATCCCCATGAGCCACTGCGCGTGGCTTGCCAGCTTGAGTTTACAGGGGGAATCGTAAGATAACCACTTGAAAGAAATAGCTTTTCAAAGCGTTACGATTCTTGTTGTTTGTTCGGAGCAAGGAATACGATCAGAGCGGAAGCTTTGAGTACACATCATAATATAAAGGATGTTGCTTTGTGGTGGGGTCAGTATTCTTTGCTTACTGTCTCTTGAAGATTCCACTGGATCCATTATCAAACCTCGTAAGAATACCACTTCTTACGTTTCCATCAACTAATTTTTGGAGGCCTGCGACGGGCCAGTAGGGTAGTGTAATGGTAGAAGTGTTAGTGAAAAAAAGATGTATAGCTTAACAAAGGACAGATATGTAGAATACAGGTGAACTTGGACTTACTTTACTTGCTTGCTTTTCAGTTGTAGCATTTAAGGACAAGAATTAGCTGACGTGGATATATAGTTCATAATAATAAAACAGCATTGGAGTTAGCCCTATTTTCAAAAGCGAACAGTAGAATTTTGGGAGTTATAGTTTACCCTACTCTATGGAGCCCGCAGACAATAAATCAGGAACAAACTGGGCACACATACCGAACTTGACAAAAGATCTGGACATACCCAATATGATTGGCTTGGAATTTGAGGGAGATTGACCCAGCAGGATGGGAGTTGTAATTCACCCACATCCTTACACTTTCAGGCAGATCTATGACTCCCACCAATGGTGGATCTGGACCAAACTTGGCGCGCACGCACACACACCATGACCAATGGAAAATACTGGCAGGGTTTGGGGAAATTGATCCTTGATGTTGGGAATTATAGTTCACCCATGGTCCTTTCACTATTGGCTGCTACTTCCCACCGGATGTCAGGTGGTGCAATACCGGCTAAGCAGTGTAATTTCTCCAGTGGTGTGAGGCGCAGACACCCTGTGATAATATGGCATGTCTCATTAAGAGCCACATCTACTGTTTTAGTATGGTGAGATGTGTTCCACACTGGGCATGCATACTCAGCAGCAGAGTAGCATAGCGCAAGGGCAGATGTCTTCACTGTGTCTGGTTGTGATCCCCAGGTTGTGCCAGTCAGCTTTCGTATGATGTTGTTTCTAGCGCCCACTTTTTGTTTGATGTTCAGGCAGTGCTTCTTGTAGGTCAGAGCACGGTCCAAAGTGACTCCCAGGTATTTGGGTGCGCTGCAATGCTCCAGTGGGATCCCTTCCCAGGTAATCCTCAGAGCTCGGGATGCTTGTCTGTTCTTAAGGTGAAAGGCGCATGTCTGTGTTTTAGATGGATTAGGGATCAGTTGGTTTTCCCTGTAATAGGCAGTAAGAGCCCCTAGAGCAGGCATGGGGAACCTTCGGCCCTCCAGGTGTGGTGGACTTCAACTCCCACAATTCCTTGAGGCCAAGGTAAGCCTTTGGGGCGAATGCCGAGCCTCAAGGAATTGTGGGAGTTGAAGTCCACCACACCTGGAGGGCCGAAGGTTCCTGACCCCTGCCCTAGAGCTTCGGAGAGCTTCTGTTCTACCATCTCAAAGCTCCCTGCTTGAGTGGTAATGGCACGATCATCAGCATAGATGAAACTCTCTGTCCCTTCTGGCAGTGGCTTGTGATCTGCTGCCTTTCAAAGCCATCTTCTATGTGCTGAGTCAGGTTCAGCACTTGCGATGTGCAGCTTTTGCCTTTTCTGAAGCCAGCTTGCTGTGGGATCAGACAGGGGTCTCTATTTTCCATAATTCTATGCAAAATAAGTCTCTCCAGAACTTTGTAGAAGTGGCACAACAGGGAGATTGGTCTGTAGCTTTTTGGGTCATTACGGTCTTTGCCTGGCTTCAAGATGGCGATGACTCTTGCTTTCCTCCAGATTTTGGGGATCTGACAGGATGCAGTGCAGTTGTTCATCAGCTCCAGCAGCCAGCGCCTTGCTTTTGGACCAAAGTTCTTGATTTGTTCTATCCGTAGATCATCCAGGCCAGCTGCTTTGCCATTCTTACATTTGTTGAGAGCCATGTCCAATTCAGTAGATGTAAAGGGTTCATGAAGGTTGTTGTTCTCAATCTCTGGTTGTCTGGCTATTGGTTTCTTTCCTACTTTGGTGGCAAGGTTGGGTTTCCCGTTCTTCAAGAGTTGGTGTGCTATCTGATCTGCCTTTATGTTGGCATGGGTATTAGTTTGTGAGGGGTCATTGCTCAACCGTCTTAGCAACCTCCACGCCTTGTGGCTGCTCCTGCCCATGTCGACCTCTGTGATCAGCTTGATCCACTGTTCTTTCTTGGCTTCAGAGATGGAGGACACAATGTTCTGCACTGTCTGAAGAGTCTGCTCACTAAATGGGTCTTCGTTGTGGAGCCTGTAGTAGTTTTCCAACAAGGCAGCTGTTTCAGGAGTAATGCCCTGAAGGTAGTGGGTTCTGCAGCCTCTCGGTATAGAGGCCCGTGAGCAGGTTTTCACTATTTCAATAAAATGTTTGTATTCCTCAGGGATTGGCACAACCGATGTGATCATGTCATCTAACATGTCTGAGAATTTAGTCCAATCTGCCTTTCTGAAGTTGTATCTTCGTTTAAATCGAACTTCCTGAGGCCTTATTGTTGGGAACAGTTGGCATATTATTGGTCGGTGCTGTGTGTTTGGGATTGGTGGTCCCACTGATTTAGTGCATTGCTGTACGATGCTGTCGCTCACAAATAAGAGGTCTGGGTTATAACCTCGGTGCCATCTCCCGCTGTTGTAGGATGGTGGGAGCTTGCTACCATGGATGAGTGATAGTTTGTGCAGTTCAGACCAGGAGAGGAGCCTCTCCATTTTTATCTTCTTGGGCATAGCCCCATATATGGCTATGGCTGTTGAAGTCACCAATTACTACCGCCCTTTGGTGCCTGTCAAAGTTCTCGGGGGAGGAGAAGCAGAACTCTTCATTTGGGGGTTTGTACACAGAGGTGATGGTGATGTTATTAAGCTCTACTGTTATGACCTCGATATTGTTTTCTTCAGTGTTGTGGGCACTGCTGACTTGGAGGCCTGGTTTGACAAAGACAGCACTTCCATACTGCACATGTGGTCTTTCCGCTACTAGGATCATTCCTGGAACTTTGGGTCGTTTCTGTCATTCATCCCTGTGTGTTTCTTGGATACACAGCACGTCACATTTCTTATCTCGGTACAGTTCATAGAGCAGTTGTTCTTTGGCAGCTGACATGCCTTCGATGTTGATTGAGATTATTGTCATGGTTGGTCCTGAAAAGGACCGTTGGTTGTTTTGCTTGCTTGTTTGCATGCTGCAAGTCATCTCTGGTTGCTTCTGGATCGAGAGAATCGGCCGTCTACGAAGACGTTGCCCAGGGGACGCCCGGATGTCTTGCAATCCTGCGAGGAGGCTTCTCTCATGTCCCCAACAAGATTGACCTATCCAAGTAATCAAAGTTCATGATAATGGAGCAGCATCAGAATTAGTCCTAATTTTCATAGCTACTCTCAAGCAACCAGAAACTGTACTTTATCCAGCATCTTGTAATCCCTATGAGTGATACTGACATTTGAGCGTCCCCTGTATTTTTTAGTTGTTTATCAAAATTATATTAATGATTAAAGCTGCCACTTTATTATGACTTGGACATAATTGATATCATTTCTTAAAAAATCTATGCATATGTCTCTGTGTGTGTATCTATATCTTCTATCTATTCGCATCTATCGATACACATTTTATATATGCACACATAATAAAAGTGTATGTGGTAAGGATATCCACTTACACAGACAGCCTCCTGCTTCCACTAACTGCCTTGACCCTCAGTGATGGGGAGCCACCAAGCCCTCCCTCCAAAGACACTGCAGGTTACAGCGAGCCACATCCTAGGGTTCCATTCTCACTCCATTGGTGTGGAATCTGCATGCCCCGCCCACTGCCTCTCCCTTCATCCTTTCCTACCCTTTCCTATGGTACACAGCAACTGAACATACTAGAGCAGTGTTTCCCAACCTGGGGAACGGGACCCCTAAGGGGGTCGTGAGGGGGTGTCAGGGGGGTTGCCAAAGACCATAAGAAAACACAGTATTTTCTGATAGTCATGGGGATTCCATGTGGGAAGTTTGAACCAATTCTATTGTTGGTGGAGTTCAGAATGTTCTTTGACTGTAATGAACTATAACTCCCAGCAATTACAACTCTCAAATGTCAAGATCTATTTTCCCCAGTCTCTACCAGTGTTCACATTTGGGCATATTGAGTATTTGTGCCAAGTTTGGTCCGGATCCACCATTGCATGAGTCCACAGTGCTCTCTGGATATAGGTGAACTACAACTCCAAAACTCAAGGTCAATGCCCATCAAACCCATCCAGTATTTTCCATTGGTCATGGGAGCCAAGTTTGGTTCAAATCCATTGCTGGTGGAGTTCAGAATGCTCTTTGATTATAAGTGAACTATAAATCCCAGCAACTACAACTCCCAAATCACAAAATCAATCCTCCCCCAATCCCACTAGCATTCACATTTGGGCGTATTGGGTATTTGTGCCCGGTTTGGTCCAGTGAATGAAAATGCATCCTGCATATCAGGTATTTACATTATGATTTATAACAGTAGTAAGATGACTGTTATGAAGTAGCAACTAAAACAATATTATGGTTGGGGGTCACCACAACATGAGGGACTGTATTAAGGGGTCACGGCATTAGGGAGGTTGAAAACCACTGTACTAGAGAGAGAGGTTTGGGGAGAATTCACCATGATTTGTAGTTGTTGTGGGGACTGGGATGTATAGTTCACATGCAATCTAAGAGTACTCTGAACCCCCCCACCAAGGATGAACCTGGAACTAACTTGGCACACAGACCCAACATTGCCAACTGTACATACAGGCGGGGTTTGGGGGTGAATGGATCTGGGAATTATAGTTTGCCGTTATCCAGACAGCACTGAACCCAGTTGACGATGGATCTGGACCAAATTTGGCACACAGACCCAATATGAGCAACTGTGAATACTGGCACGGTTTTGGAGGCCATTTTCCTGGGAATCTGGGAGTTGTAGTTCACCCTTATCCACAGAACACTGAACCCAACCATCAACTCATCTGGACCAAACTTGGCACACAGACCCAATATGAGCAACTGTGAATAGTGGAAGGGTTTGGGGACCATTATCCTGGGAATCCGGGAGTTGCAGTTCACCCTTATTCACAGAACACTGAACCCAACTATCAACTTAACCAATGGTGCCCACAGGCGGGGTCTAGATATTGGTCTTGGCATATGTGAGTTATAATTCACTTGCATCAAGAAAACACTAAACTTGGCCAATATCATAGAATCAAAGAGTTGGAAGAGACCTCATGGGCCAGCAGTTCAGCCCTCTACCAAGAAGCAGGAAAATTGGATTCAAAGCACCCCTGACAGATGGCCATCCAGCCTCCGTTTAAAAAGCTTCCAAAGAAGCAAAGAGTTCCACTGCTGAACGGCTCTCACCGTCAGGAAGTCCTTCCTCATGTTCAGGTGGAATCTCCTTTCCTGTAGTGTGAAGCCATTGTGCCGTGTCCTAGTCTCCAGGGCAGCAGAAAACGTGCTTGCTCCCTCCTCCCTATGATTTTCTCCCATGGGTATCATGTCTCCTCTCAGCCTTCTCCAGGCTAATCCTGGAATACTGTGTCCAATTCTGGGCACCACAATTGAAGAAAGATATTGACAAGCTGGAATGTGTCCAGAGGAGGGTGACTAAAATGATCAAGGGTCTGTCTGGAGAACAAGCCCTATGAGGAGCGGCTTAGGGAACTGGGCATGTTTAGCCTGAAGAAGAGAAGGCTGAGAGGAGATATGATAGCCATGTATAAATATGTAAGAGGAAGCCACAGGGAGGAGGGAGCAAGCTTGTTTTCTGCTTCCCTGGAGACTAGGACGCAATGGAGCAATGGCTTCAAACTACAAGAGAGGAGATTCCATCTGAACACGAGGAAGAACTTCCTGACTGTGAGAGCCGTTCAGCAGTGGAACTCTCTGCCCCGGAGTGTGGTGGAGGCTCCTTCTTTGGAAACTTTTAAACAGAGGCTGGATGGCCATCTGTCAGGGGTGATTTGAATGCAATATTCCTGCTTCTTGGCAAGGGGTTGGACTGGATGGCCCATGAGGTCTCTTCCAACTCTAGGATTCTATGATTCTATGCCCAATTCTTTAAGACGCTCCTCATAGGGCTTGTTCTCCAGACCCTTGATCATTTTAGTCGTCCTCCTCTAGACACATTCCAGATCTGGACCAAACTTGGCACACAGACCCAACTTGGCCAACTGTGAATAGAGACCGATTTTGATTGTCATTGGCATCAAGGGGTTATAGTTTACCCGTAACTTGAGAATACTGTGAAGCTGACAAAATTAGCAGAGAATTGAACCAAGGTTTTTGGGAATTGTAGTTCACCGACATCCTTATGGATTTTCATAAAGGAAAGGACTGACACCTTACAAAGAAGTAACACAACATACAATTATCCCAAAACTAATGTTGCCTTTTCTGTATAACCCAACCCAGGAACTACAAAGCAGCCAAGCCAATCTTGAATTGATCTGTCATTGCACCACATATGTATGGGCCCGACGACAGGCCTCCAAAAATTATAAGGATTATCACCTTGTCGTGGTAACTTGCACTCCGCTTCTCACACAGGGGAAACAGATAGCGACCTTCTTTCACATTATGATGTATACTCAAAGCTTCCACTCCGGTTGTATTCCTTGCTCCGAATAAACAATCACAGTCGGAACACTTTAAAAGGCGAATTATTTTTTTCAAGTCCTTACCTTACGATTCCCCCTGTGAAATCGAGTAGGAAGTCCTCGCGCGGTGTCTCATGGGCTGTATGCAAATACACCCGGTCTCCACGCTCCGAGGTTGCCGGGCGGTCTCAAAAGGCGCCGGTTCATGCTTTGTTCAACAATGCCTATATGGCAACCCAATGAATCTGCATGCTCAATTAGTTTTCCCCAGTCCCATACATAATTCAAACGGAACCTATTTTTTTCTTTCTGCAGCCAATGTATTTTGAACAACACTAAGTTGGGTGATATTATTTTGTATGGAAACAAATACGAGTTATGAA